>NC_056470.1:32764538-33064538 GCF_008729295.1 Plectropomus leopardus | reverse complement strand
GCTGGCTGCGTGCCCACCCGGCTGAGTGACCCGCAGCGACGGGCTGTCAAACGGCGCAGCACCGGGGCGCTCAGATGCGGACCGCTCAGCCTCCGCCTGTGAATGTAAAAATAGCGCCACGCAGCATCACGCCAGCCGTGAATGAAAGTACCGCGGCCTGAAAACTGCCCGGTGAAGCCGGTGACTGTGACTCATGTGTCGCTATGAAGAGGAACCAAAAAAACCACCGCGGAAGCAGAGATGAGCTGCCCGGGCTAATGTGGAGCAGCGCAGCTAGCTAATTTACAACCGGAGCTCGTCATTCAGCTCAAGTTGAGGTGTGAACGGAGGAAAAATGCGCCCTTTTATTCACCAGCAGCCTCTTTGTGTCGACGGGAAAGTCCGCCGCGCGGCGGTTCACTCACCGGGGTGTGCTCGGGGGGTTCGGCGGGGTCCGGTGAGGCTCGGTCCGGCTGTGAGTGTCCCGGGGTGTCCTTGCTCCTGACAATGGCCACGCGTTGCTCCGGCAGCAGCTCGGGGTACCACAGACTGAGCAACTTCTGGGATGGTGATGATGACACTACGACCAGCGCATGCGTATAAGAGCGCGAGCGGCAGCAGAGGAATCTGATAAAACGCACGTGTGGGGAGAAAGGTGGGGGAGAGGCGCGCGCGCTGCGTAATCGATGGGAGGTGACGCGCTCGTATCTTTTGCTCGGAAATTGTTGCGCATTTATTTTGGCATTGTCCAGATGTGAAGAATTTCTGGCAGCACCAATTTTCCTGTTTCATTAGGGACCGTTCGTTATTTGTGAGGAGGTGGTGCAAAAAGAAGGAGGCATGTCAAATATTTTTTTAAAGGACATGGGAGGGAGTTTTTTTGTTTACATTTGGCTCAGGGGAGGGGACTAAAACTTTAAATGGCTTTATTATTACGAATTCTATTTATTTATTATATTTATTTTTAATGAGAAAAAACACCTGTTTTGGAGGGCATGTTTAAAAAATGTCAAAATGATGCCACAAACTAACTTTTGGATCTTAGACTGCTGCTACTTTAAACAGGGACTTTTATTTTGATTTTGTATTTTAATCATATGTTATATAACATTCTATATTTTATATTCCTCTGGGTACTTTGACAAGGTTTTTTTTTTAATATTTTAGGATTTTTTACATACTGCACTGCTCACTTTATATATTTGTTTATTTATAAGTTTATATATTTATTTAATTACTTATTTGCCAACCCATTGTTGTTGTTTTTTTCATTATAATGTTATTATTTAATGAACACTGAGATCTGAGTACTTTATTTTGTTCTTCTCATGCATTGCATGGCTGGAATGACAATAAAAGCAGCCAGAAACTGCAAAAACTGAATTGTTGTTGGATTTTCAAATTCCCAACGGTCGTTGAACACATTATGTGGGACAAACCCTTGGGTCAAAAAAAAAACCCATCCACATCTAAGATTAAAATAGTGATATTTTATCCAAATCCCTTTATTCTATATGTCTCTTAACATTTGAGTTTTGAGTTTTGCTTTCAACTTTTAACTTTCAAACATCAAAAGGTACATTTTAAAAATCTAATTACTTATTTATTGTGAAAGGAGGGTCTTGCATTTTCCACAAGTAACTCAAGGAAGCTCAAGGAAAAAATATTTGTAGCTCCGGGGAGAGTATAAAACAAAAACAAAGTCACACCCCAGCTTCCCCCGCCTCTGATAAATATAGAACATAAAATGGAAAATAAAAAAAAACTACTGCACACTATTAATCATAATGGTTAAATCTACTGCTGTACCAAAATGTAAAATAACAGGTAAAAATGTACTTTATGCTTTACTGCCTTTAGCAATGACTTCAAACAGAACACACATTAAATTAAACCCACCAAAGTAAAAGTCCTGCATTTAAACTCTTAACTTAGCCTCCACATGATCATTTGAAGAAAGGATGTAATCTACTCAAAAACTGTAGCTAAGAGTTACTATCAGGAAGCAGATAATCACCACCTGACAGGAAGTCAGTTGTACAGTATCACGCAATCCACTGTAAGGGCCCTGCGATACCTTTGCAGAGCTGTCAAATTCAGCTTCTATATTGTTAGAGATTTTGATTCAGCTCCGCTTTATTTTTGAGGGCATCATTTGTAGTTTTCACAAGATGGACCATTTTTTAAATTATATTATAACATTGTCGTTTTTATGTGGCATTTCAGAGCGTGGTCGTAAAAATAATAGAAAACAGGTCCAAGAAATAAGCTAAAAAAAAATAAATGTGACCCAAATGTGTACTTTGTGTCTTTTTTCTTTTTAACCACAAAATTTCCTGTTAATCTTTCTCATCACTCCCCCACCACTTCTTTGGTTTTCTTCTGAATGACTAAGTGACCCCTGCAAGGTGCTGGTACTTGAATAAAAGCATCTAGAATAAAGATGTCAACGGTTAACCGTCTTTTTCGGAGATTACCACCAGTGTTGGATGAAGTACCTGAAAGCCACACTTGAGTAAAAGTACAGCTATATAACCAGTAAAAATATTTAGAATATTACTTGGGTAGTAATAGCAATATTATACGTGAAGTCTTAAAGTATCTGATATTTACTGTACTTAAGTATCAAAAGTAACTGTATTATATTCAATGTAATTAAGTATTGAAAGAAAAAGTACAAGTTAATGCTGGTAATAAATTTTTTTTTAAAATGCGCAGTCAGACTCACGAGAATTATGACGTTTACTTCGTAACATACACCATCTTAAAAATGAAGCGTATATTACACTTGAAGAAAAACTAGGTCTTTTTTTTTTAAAAAAGTAACCCTTTGGCACCTGAGCAAATTAGGTTGATTTCTTTTAAAAACGTGGGAGGAAGGGTGATAAGAAATTTAAGATGAAATGACCAAACAATTTGCAAAAAAAAAAACATTTTTTAAAAGTACCTGCAAAACAAAAAAAAAGTTACCTGACAGTAAAAAAAAGAAAAAAAAACATTTTTTATAGACCTGAAAGAAGTGCTTAAAAAGTAGTAATAATAATTCTGTAAAATAATTTTACACATGTAATTATGATACTGGAATTTTTTCCACAGCTTTTTAAAAAATAATTTTCCAAATATGCAAATATCTTTGTTTGCTTGGTGCCTCTTTTTCCATGTTTTTATAAGAAATCGCACCAACTAGCTCAATTCAAAGGGTTAAATATTTGTGAAAACATTTTATTGCAGCACAAGAAAAGTGACGTTACTCCAAGTTTCAAAAAATTAAATGATTTAAAGAACAAAATCCAGTTTTTCCTTCCTTACTTTGTAGAAAGTAACTAAGATGCTTCGGGGAAACAGAGTGTTGAAGTCATGAGTCCTAAAACACTGAAGTCCATTCGCCTTTTTTGCACTTCCGGTTCCCTCGCCTCAAAGTCTCTTCTAATGGGTTTTCGGTAAAACGCCTTAAATAAGGTCTCTGGTTAACACAGGCTTAAGATATTTAGACATTTTGTTCTGCAACATAAGTACTGTAACAAAGTATTATTACTCTGTTACATTACATCACTGGTAACAGAAAATGCAATAAAAGGCAAGACATTTACACACAAAACATTAAAATTTCCCCACATTTAAATGAATATTGCTTTGAAATGCAGCACTAAAGCTCACTGAGTCAGGGGAGAGTCGTCTAAAAAAGGCCTCTTGTATGGCACATCATTTAGCTTTTATTTGATTGTTTTCTTACTAATTTACGTTAGTTAGTTACTGATGTATGGGTGCAACATCTCTTATGAAGAAACAATACATTCTGCCGTCATGTTAAATCTTTCCAAAGTATATCAGCCTCAAGAGTCTGTGTCACCAGCGTGTCTGAATCTAGATGTGGAACAATAAAAAGAGAAGCATTAAAAGGTGTCAGGAAGTGAGGAGGAACGTAACACTACAACAATAAAATCCAGTTCAGTACAATGACTGAAATGAACATCACACACACACACACACACACACACACACACATAGAGTCAGTGTTGGTAAACTTTATAATCTTCAAAAGGCAGTATTTCTTTGCAGGGCTATGTTGTTTAATTGCACTGTATTGTACAGATCTATCGCTTATTGTGTCCACGCCCGCACGCAACATTGCCAAAAATATTGTGTTGAAATCCTCCCTCTTCATCTGTGCAGAGTGCACAAACTGAGAGGATGAGAAATGACTTGAGGCGGGTGCAGAGAAAGACAGAGTGTGACAGTTAACCCTTTGAAACCTGAACAAATTAGCTTGATTTCTTTCAAAAACATGGAAAGAAGGCCCAAAATTAGCAATAAATTAGTAAAAGGTTACAAGAAAATCGATTAAAAAAACAATAAAAAGAAAGGTAGAGGTAAAAGGTAGTTTTATTTTTCATTTTTCTTAGATGTGGTTTATGAAAAAATGAAATTAAACTTGACCCTAAATCCTGCTACAAAAAATAAAATAAAATGACCTTGAAAAAAAACCCATAAATAATGATAATAAATACATTTTGTTATTTTTTCTTCTGTAACCTTATTTTATATATATAATTATAAATTTAGTTTTCTTGATGTTTTTTCTCTATTTGAACATTTTCTAATGATTCTCTCTCTCATGCTTTTTAAAAATAACAAAAAACTAATTTTCAGGTAATTTTCTTGTCACCTTTCGATAATTTCTTTGCAATTTCCAGAACATTTCATGCCAAGTTGCTCATATTTTTTGAAAGAAATCAAACCAATCTGCTCACATTTTAATGGTTGAAATGCTTGTAAAAGGCTCCTGAAACAGCACCAGAAAACTGATGTCGATCCAGGTTTCAAAGGGTTAAATCAAACGAGGTTTGAAGACTTCATAACAGATGAGCGACGCCCTCTTCTGCATCCTGCTCTCTGATCCTTTTTATCACTAATATCTGCTGCTGAAATCTCAAGCAGAGCAAAAGATATGTGTGCTGATTAAAAAAAAAACAATTGCACAAAAATATACGTGTAAAAGCTGTTTTGGGTTTTTTTGTGCTTGTATGTTATTTTTTCTAGTGTCGTGGTCCATGCAGTGCACTGCCACAGCACACAATGAGCCACGCTCAAGCTGAAGCTCAGTTCATTTCATTAAAATTCCTCATCCTCCACTTAAAAAAGAAAAACCACATGCTTTTTAACCCGTTACAGTTAATGCAGTCAGATCTGCCTCTGCGAGACCTGCGATACTCTCCGAAAAAGATGACCTCTTCGCTCTGAACTCGGGAACTCTGGAACGGCTCCACCTCTTTAATGTGCTTTTGTCTGATTTACTGCAACCATCAACAATCTTCTGTCAAATGTTTCCAGCTGACAGCCTGTGAGGATGCCTTTGGCACAGCGATGTGACAGCCCCTAATTGGAAAATTCAGTTTGTTTCTGCTAATGAGGAGGAGGAAGAAGAAAAGGGCCACCAGCAGCAGAGTTTAGATGAGTGAAATGAGGGAGAGAAGACACTTTTGTCTGTCTGTGAGAAGTTTGGGCTGTCCCAAATGTCCCCAATCAGGACTGGACCTCTGAGATATCCGTGATTTAGCTCCAGAAAGTGGAGGGGGGCTCCATCACAGATATGTGCGAAATTTAGGCAATATTTACGAAATGTTGTGAGATGACTGTGTTTCCACTGAGTGACGTTCTGCTTCTCCTCTGGCTATAACGTTCCAGTAACCATGGCGATGGATGTTCGAAACATTAGCAGGTTTATTTCTATTGCAGCCACCGCACGAGCCGTCATTATTTCCAATCGAAGGCGATGTAGGCGTGTTATGAGATCGGAAATGGAAAAGTGAGCCCCTTATAAGTGGGAGCGGCCACGGATGAGGGATTTCTGGGAGCTGACAGTCCACGATTTCACAGAGGAACTGTGGATTCAAAACCTGATAATAATCTGCTCAACTTTTTTAGAGATATGTGACGCAATAACAGCTAACCTGCTGCATCATGAGGGAGCCACTTCCTGCTGACAACCACGTAGCCATAGCATCATCTACAGAAGCCCAAAAAGTGTTTCCACTGCAGTTTTGCAAAATATGGCTTTTTCAAATTGCCTTAAATACCACCTCATGCGAGCGTAAAGACTTTTTTGCAATAAATGGGAGTTTTTTCAAAATTGGCGTGTTTCGATTTGGGCATTTTGAGGGTTAATGTAAATGAGCCTTCTGTTAAAATACTCCAGGACAAGTAAAAGTCCTGCATTATAAATGTTGCCTAAAGGAATACTTCACCCACAAAATAATCACCTGTATATCAGTTGGTGTCATCTTGAATTCATGAGGAAAACTGTTTCGAACATGCCTCCACGGTGACCGGAGAATCTAAAAAACGTGAATATTCTGCATGAATCAGAGTAAACGGGGCTGCGTTTAACTGCAGCAATACTATATCAAAACATCCATTTTCAAATTCTCACACACCTCGTGCAGTGTAATCCAAGTCTCATTTATCCAGTCGTATGCTGAACTTCACAAATGTGTATTTTTACTACACGTTACCATGTAAAACAAGAGTGCAAACAGTGTCATGATGCAGGGCTGAGTGTCGAGCCTGAGCATCTGAACTCTGCTGAAGCTTACAGGCGTGTGCGTGCTCAGGCACGCTCAGGGCACGATACTCGTAGGCAATTCCGTAACATTTTAGCATAAATCTGTGTTTAGAAGTACTGAGAAAAGTACCTGAGATCTGGAAGATACTGTGCAAGTTGTGTGAGAGTGAGAATCAAGTGTTTTGATTTAGTTTTGCTGTTGGACCCTGTTTAATCCAATTTATGAAAAATGGGTTTTTTTGGCATTTATATATATATATATATATACGCATGTGAGAAAAGACAATGTTTTATTCATAAATTCCAGGTAAAAGAGTTATTGATACACATACATATAATAGTCATTATGAAGTATTACTTTAAAAAAAATGTTTGCAATCAGGAAAATGTAGTGTTTTAAAAGTAAAAGTATTTTTATGCAGAAAGTGTCACTATTATGTAGACGGTTGCGGTGGAGGTCATTTTTTGCTATTTTGTATGGTTCTGCAACTAATGATTATTTTGATTAATCTGCTCATTATTTTGTGAATCAATAGACTGAATGTTTGTTAAAAAAATCTAAAAAAAAATAAAAAATCGTGAGAACTGTCATGACACTTACAGAGAGCCCAAAGTTACGCCTTCACAGTGTTTGTTTTGTCCAATTAACAGTCTAATTTATCAAAAATAGACTAAAATAACTGAAAGGAAAAACAACAAAACTGTCATATTTGTGAAGCTGAAACCATGAAGATCTTTGTTTGAAAAATGACTTGAACGATCAACATAGTTGCTGATGATTTTTTTTGTCATACGACGAATCATTTCAGCTGGATTTGTATGAACGTTCGAGTAGTTTAATTTAAAATATTAAAACAATTTGCGTGCAAAAGTCTCAATTTGTTGAGTGAGTAGTGATTAAAACTGTACTGAAGTAAAAAGTACAACATTTTGCTCTGAGTGGAGTAGTGAGCTGTAGTTAAAAAGTAAAAAGTTGTAAGTAAAAAGCGTCATGAAAAGACAAGACTGAGGTAGAGTACAAGTACATCAAGTACTTGAGTAAATGTACTTTTCAGCAGCGTTTTTAGCTCTGAGGGGCTTCTGTTGGACTCACTGCCACCAGGGGTCCGATTTCTCCCCAATATTTATCTGACCTCGTATCCTGCAACACGCAGGACGTCCGAGACTGTTTGTTTACCGGGTGTCTCTGTGTGTCCACAGGCCTCACTGAGACAATAAACTGTTTGAGGGACATTCAGACACACACTCCCGTTTGCTGCTTCGTCTCAGAGGGGGGGACAAAGACATGAGGGGGAGGCTTTTAAAAGAGAGAAACAGCCCGTGTGAGGGGGATGGGAACAGTTACAGGGAAAAACTGAGAATGGGAAACAGATTTTGTTTTGGAGACGGTTCAGCGGGAGATTTTCGGGGGGACTGCTGGGAGCGAAAACAGCGTTTGTGTGTCCATGATGATCTCTTCGAGCTCCTCTCTGCACTTTGGAGGATCTCGGTCATTTTAGCACCCTGAGAACAACGACCCCATAGTCAGCATGTTTACGACAGCCGGAGAAACTTTGAGCCCATAAAAACTGCCCGTGTGCAGAGTCCACGGTGTCGCCGCACAAACGCTTTCATCAAAGTAACCGACGCACACAGATAAGATCCCTCCGTCGGTGCACGTCTTTCCTGTCTGCCTCTTTTTGCTGATGTTGTCTGTTTGTCTTCTCAGGGCGACGCCCATTTCAGGTGCAGCGTGTTTGAACATTTGCTTAAGTCTATTTGAGACTGGATTTCCTTCAGACACACAAAACACACACATGCACACTGGGCGATGTGTGTGTTCAGGGTCATCAGAGCAATAAAACGTGTTAATCTCTTTCATTGTGATAAAATGAGCCATGTTGGTTTTGAATAAAGTGTATTTCTTGTCCTGTGTGAGGATGTTTGCACTTATTATCATTATTATCATCATTATTTTGGCTCCTAATAATTACAGTAATTACAGTCTGCAGCTCTTTGAGGCTGCACACACTGACGACACCGCGGTGCTTCGGGCGAAATGC
Organism: Plectropomus leopardus; assembly: GCF_008729295.1. NCBI lineage: Eukaryota > Metazoa > Chordata > Actinopteri > Perciformes > Serranidae > Plectropomus > Plectropomus leopardus. The sequence continues at coordinate 33,055,955 of NC_056470.1, read as the reverse complement.
TGACTTCAGCAGCACACCAACACTCGCACAATGATAACGGTAACACGCTGAGTTTTGCAAGTACAATATTTACCATGGTCATTAACACAGATGAGGCTGAGGGGACTGTTGTTAGTTTTGCAGGTTTTTGGACAAATTAAAATGTTACGCAATGATGATGAAAACTGAGGAGATCCTCAAATACATCAGGGTTTTCCCTGGATATTTAATTTAATTTATGTATTTAAGGGTTCTTTGGAGTGTCTCCTTTACAAAATGAACATGATGTGAGAGATTGTGTTTTCTGCAGAGGACACACATCATCCAGTCAGGCGTGTTCAGGAGCCAGCTTCGTCTTCAGGGTCACGTTGGGTCAGAGCCGCCAGCTCTGTGCGTCCTGCGCTGACTGTTACTAATTCTGACGGTCAAAACTATTAAAATCTACAGATTTAGTGGAATTTCAAACGGCATAAATGTTAATAATAATGATAATAATAATAAAAATAATAATAATACCCTTCTACCAGGAGATATTCAATAATCATAAGTGATGGAGAGAAAGGTTCTAATTTAAGGGGAAAATTTAATTACAAAACTTACAGTGTTCGTACCAGAAAAGTTTGCGTTTATTAATCTGTGGAGTGAAACTATGAAACAGTTTTAATGTGAAGCTAAAAGTGTCCAAAAATACACCAATTTCAAATAATGTATAAAAACATGATTTTCAGAGATGAAGACGGGTTTGATAATCACGAGGTGTTTACGAGGATTACTGTTCATTTATTAGTTACTAAATTTTAAATATTTGATTATGAATATGTCGGCGTATGCACATATGTTTAATTAATTGGAGTATAGGTTTAAATTAATAAGGAAGATGGTTAATTAAAATTCGAATGACTTATGAAGGGGTGGGATTAAATGTATTTCTGTACTTCTCACTCCTTTTTGAACCAAGTCACCATGTGTTTGACCATTTCTTTACGTTTTAATTGTCTGTAAATATGACTTTTTTTTGTTTTTTTGTCTGTTTGTTTAATCTCTTCTGTTTTTATTTTTTACGTTGCATTTTTCTTCCCTTGTGTCCAAGTCAATGTATTTTTTTAAAGCATTTTATTTAGATGCCTGAAACACGATCTGTGGTTACCACAGATTAAAACATTTTTACGTTTTGTTCTACGACATAAAATTCATCAGTAAACACCCCACTCATGAATTTGTAGGCCTTTAGTTTGTAAACGTGGCTAAATGAGATTACAGAACATCATCGTACTAAACATGGTTTTACAGTGTAGATAGTTTATAACTTTAGCTTTTCATTTCTGCACATTACTTTGACTGAAGATTATCTTTCTGAACAGAACATGAAAGTGTCATAAACTTTTGCTGGCCACTGATCTTATTTTTTAAATAATTCAAAATCCAGTGGAAAAATCCCACTGGCTTTTTGTCTCGGGAACCATGGCAACGCTAACTTCCAAGTCGGCCTACAAACATTCGTCATCTCTGCAGCTCTCTATCGTCCACCACCTCTGTCCCACAGGCTTTATTTTATTAAAGTATGCCATTATCTTCTTCATTTTAATTCTGGAAATTCAAATTCAAATCATTGCTTTTACTTTAAACAGCTGTTTTTATTGGTTATGGTTCGAATTTTCTGATATTACCAGGAGAAAGAAAACATGCTGCTGTTTGTGCAAGATATTTGGTAAAAACCTGGTGCCACAGAACTGGACATTTATCGCTGAGGTTTTACCGAATTTTGGATTAGTTAAACAAATGAAACAGAAATTATCCATCAGTAATCTAAAAATCTGTCATGCTCAAAAAGCATGCAGGTTACTGTGTTCAGTGTGTTTACCTCTGTAACTTTTACAAATGTCACCACAAAACTCAGTGTGCTGTTTGTCTGCGTCATCACAGATTGAGTCGTCTCCTCCGAACGGAGCCAACGTGACGTCGTGACGTCCACGATGTGAAAGACAAGGGAACGCTGAGTTTTTTAGGTCAGAACAGGAGACTGGTTGAACTCCCAGTATTGATCTGTTTTTCTCCCGGTGTGCCGTTGAACTCTCTGACTTCTCTCACCTTTGATCTACAGATAGTCTCTGTCCTCTCACCTTTGTCCCACTAAACTTTTGTCCACTTTTCACTGTCTGTCTCTGTCCACCTCTGGCCCTCACCTTCCTGAAAGAACCACTCATCTCCTCCAGACTGTCAGATATGAAACATCTTTTCTTAATGGAGACTGAGAGGCTGTTTACACAGCAATGGTTCTTGCACGAAACGTTAAACTTAGGCTACTAAGTTTAGGCTACTCGTTGACGTGGCAACGGTATTTGGGGAACTTTTGAAGCCGGGTTCAAGAGTGTAATTTTCTAATAAAAAACCCACCACCTTTTCTGTCGCTGTAAATCGGCAATGCGGCGTTCATGTGGGAACGGCGACGTCACAGTTGCGCTTTGTGTTACACCAACTACTAGCCCGGCGTGCATACCACGGCGTTTCCGGTTGGTTTTTTTGGACCCATGTACAGGAGGATCCTTTTCACACTTTTTTAAAAAAAAAATTTTTTAGGGCATTTTTGCCTTTAATTGACAGGACAGCACGAGTGTGAAAGGAGGAGAGAGAGAGAGGGGGTGGGTGACAGCAAAGGGCCAAGGCTGCAATCGAACCCGTGGCCCCTTCAGCGATGACAGAGTCTCCAAACACCCTCAAATTCAAATGTCACCTGTCCGAGATAAGACTCCAACCAGCATCCAGGCACACTAACCGCCTGATTTATTCACTGAGCCAAACCTTCGGATAAACACTTTGATTTTTAAAACTCAAACAAAAGACTTTTCCATTTTCAGTAGAGCCATTCCCGTCTAAACGTGACCTTAAGCTTTACGAGGGGCTGCGGTCTGCATCCCTCACATGAGCCACACGATCGCGATGTGATTTCAGCATTTTATATTTTAACATAAAGTTCTCACCTGACAAAGACCTTGGAGATGTGAGACAGTTTTTATAGAGTGAGGAAGAAGCTGCCCGCTGCTGTGTTGTGTTAACTCTGTGACATTTAAGAGAGAAAAAAACAAAAAAACTCTGTCTGTCCTTGATTAGTGTTTTAAGCAACAAATCATGCACCAGCATGTTACTGGATCAACCGGTAATCACTTGTCACGACATCTCACCCTCTCTTATGAAAAGGTTCAGATTTTGCTCTCTTGAACTTCACTTCTTAAGCCTCCTGCAGACTGTGAGATTTCTGTAATCTCGTTAACAAACTTGGGTACAACATCAGGTTTGATGCCTGCAGACTGTACAAAGACAACGCCTACTGAATCTAAGGCTACCATGTGCGTCCATCGATGTCAATACGCAAGATCAAAAAGTAATCAGCGTGCGCCGTCCATCGACACCGCTGTGGTAACAGAAAACTATAAACAAACCCTCGCTGTAGTGGCATTTATGTGTCAAAAAATCTGAAGAAGAGGAGGAGGAGTACGTGGACGCGGTCATGGCAGGAAAAGACTACCAAAATCTAATCATTTCATCCTTGAGTCCAAGTGGACGTTTGTGCCAAATTTGAGGAAACTCCCTCCAGGTCATCTTCAGAAATCGTTGTCAAAAGAATGAGGTGGATGCAAGGTCATAGTGACCTTGACCTTTAACACCAAATTCTAATCAGCTCATCGTTTAGTCCAAGTGGACGTTTGTGCCAAATTTGAAAAAAATTCCATCAAGGTGTTCTTAACTACTTTAAATCTATAAATTTCATCGGGTGGTGGTATGTTTGCAGTGTGGCTGTCCTGAGAGAACCACAAATCTCTAAAAAATGTCAACTTTTCACGGTGTCTAAATAAAGCTCTGTTTATAGTTGTGATGATGAAGTTTGCAGTTTATCCAAGAGGGTTTTAAAAGTGTTTATCTGAAGAAGAAGGAGAATTTGTCAACATATCGTCCTTCAGTTTATCACAAACATTCAAAGCCAACACATCCAGAGTTACATGGTTCTCACTGGACAGGAAGAGGATTAAAAAATTAATGTGAAAACTAACTAAAGATGCAGACTACAGTGCAAGAAGAAGTAAAATGAAATGCAGAGGAGTAGAAGTATAAAATGGAAATACCCAAAGTACAATTACTTTGAATTTGTAGCCCAGTTAAGTGCTGTGCTTGAGGAAATAGTACTTAGTTTCATTCCTGCAGTGCTGAAAATAAACATGTTTGACATATAGACTCAGGGAAAAAAGAGAGAGATTTAGCCTAAAAACTCCCCGAGCTCTTTCTGGACTCTGTTCATTCAGGCGTGAAACCACAAAGCAGTGAACTCGACAAAAAAACAACACAATTACAACTGCATTCCTGCTCTTTTTTGGGTTTATGTGTTGTTCATATGCCCACTCATGTAAAGAGTACAAAAAAATGTAAATGCAGCCTGCTCATCACACTCATTCAGTCACCTAAACTCTGAGAGTCACAGTTAATCATCTTGTAATAAAACTGTCAAGATGTTAAATAATTTGAAGAAACTGGTGTAATTTAACAGAGAATCTGACCTTTATCGAACCAGTAAAGACATGCAAAGGATTTTTGAACTAAGTTACACATGTGCAGGAAAAAGGACGAGCAGGAAAGAATGTAAAAAAACAAAAAAGGGTAGACGGAGGATCGAGAGGATCTCGTCTGACTCTGAGCTGCTGTGTGACACATGAGTAAAATGGCATTTATGAGGAACGGTGGCACATGAACAGAGAGACTTGGACGCGGTGCTCGGTGATATATATGACATTAAAGCATTTGATCCTGAGCGGCCACGTTTGCTTCTGAAGGTCACAGCCAGATGGTGGCGAGCATCTGCACTAAAGTACAAATTTACTTGAGTATTTCCAGTTTAAGCTGCGCTATACTAGATATTTTACTTTTTTACTGCATTACATTTGTGTGGCAACTTTAGTTACTTTCAGATTACAATTCTTTGTACCTTTGCTGTCCAGAGAAAGTGTGTCTTTATAATTGTATTGGATAGTTGTCCATATCGTAGCAGGTTTTATGGAAAATTTGGGAAGTCGTTTACGTAGAATTTGAATGTATATTTAGGGGCATGAATAAATACGTGTGTACTCCTGTTCAAATATGTGATATTTAAGTTTCAGTGGCTTGAGTATTTGTTATTAAGATTGATGTATGGGCCTTTTTTTGTATTTTTGTTTTTGTTCATTGCACTTGGCCAAAAGGCTTGTTTGCTTTTATTTGTATGTTTTGTTTTGTTTTTACAAGTTTAAAATTAAGATTCAGTCATAATTTGTGACTGAATATTTATGATAAACACAGGAATACAAGTGTTTAAGGGTTGAGAATTTTTCTCTTTCTTTATCTGAATAAACCTGAAAAACTAGAAGTCGAATGATTTATCGGTTTGGCTGGTTAATTGGCGCAGATAGGACATTTTAGAAACTATCGTTATCGGCAGTATTTGGCTCCGATAGTGGCCGATGGCTGCGCATCCTCCGCACGGCGTCATACATCACAGACTGGAGCTGAAGACGGTCGTGAAATGATCAGTGTTTTCGGCTCCAAATGAAGCAGGACTCCTCTGCTGTGTTACTTAAAAACCTGTTACGTCACACCAACGCAACTAGACGAGACGGTGCATCGCCTTCATAACAACAACTGTACTGCAGCTGTGATTTCCAGATTTTCAGGCTGAATATTATTTGTAGCTTCTTAAAATAACAGTGAGAGTGAAATACTTGTATGAGCTGCATCTCTAGCAATGATGAAAAATAACAATCTTTAGTCTTTAAATCTTTAGTTTGGATATAATTAGAGATGCACGATAATTATCAGGACCGATAATTATCACCCCGATAATGGGACTTTTGATGTCATACCGATAATTCAAATAAGGAAAGTTTTATAAATAGAGCTGATAATAATAAGCATAAATTTTAAAATTAATAAATTGCTTTGAAAATCACCCGTGTTGCCCGTGGTTTCGCTCCGCCTGTACAGCACACTGCATGATGCTGGGCGTGACGTCACACTGATGCGCTGCTCGATCAGTCGAAAACACGTCATCGCAGTCAGCCGTTTGGGCTTTAGGATCGGCTTTATGTTCTCCATAAGCTTCATTTCTTTTTTTAGCACCACAGTTTACTTTCTATCTGTATTCGTCATTGTTTTATCTGCAGACTAAGCAGCCGCTTTTGGTTGTATAAAAGCTTTTATATTATTATATTAATTCATTATAAATTAGTTTATTAATTAACATTAACAGTAGACATTTCACTGCAGTACCTTCACTTCTTCCACCACTGTATCTGACGGTGACGACGATTAACAGCATTAAAAAAAACAGTTTTTAACTGTCGAGATGATGAAAAAAAAAGCACAATGCAGCAGTCACGTGACAAACAAACTATGTGATCTCCTCAGCGTCAACAAACAAATAAAATCGTAATCCAAACCAGACTGGAACCGGTTTTTGCCAAGGACACTTTGAGCACATCAAGCCACAGTTATTCACAAAATGGTACAACTAATCAAACGCAGACTGCTCTGGATCCAACCAGGGGACAGACTGTCTTCCTGTTGTGTTTTTTTTAACTCTCAACTTTTACCCACATTTGCTAAGTATGTTTCCTGCACCCTAAAAAAAAGACAACCCCCTAAACTGCAAATTAAAGCCATGTGCAAATTCCACCCATGTTTTTTTTCCTCCAATCACAGCAGAGGTGGAGCTGTAACGTAACTCCCCTAAACTCGGTCGTCACTGTAAAAAAAAACCTTTTTTCAGGCTTTTTCCACATGAGAACATGTGTGTTTGCATGAGAGCTGGTTGGCCGTCCTCCATGTGTGGACATAACCGTGAAGTCAAGGTCCTAAACTGTACGTGCACTGTAAAATGTGCACGCACACATGCACACATGCACATAACAGCCTACATATGTACATCCACATCTTCACATATGTGCTCAAGTATTCTCACGCAAGGCTGCACAATCACACTGCACCGTGTACTGATGTAAAACAGTGCAGAGGTGGCTCAATGTGTAAAAACACAGTTATTTCCTCACAAAACACTTAAGTATGGATGATCTTTTCATGTGTGAAATTTCAGAAATGTAGTTTAACTTTGCAAAAGAAAAGTCCAAATACCGGTAATCGGTCTCATTAAATACTAACAATCGGTATTGGCCCTAAAAAAACTATATTTGTGGACCCCTTAAACACACAAAGACAACATGAAGCAGCATAAACCACCATGAACAGACACATTATAAACTGACAAAAGTGACATTTGTGTGTATGAGCACAGAACAGGTGACGTGAGACGCAGACGTTAAAATCAACAAAGAAAAAGTAACCAGAGGTGGAGTGATGTGTTTTCCTAGCAGGTTGCCACTAGCAACAAAAATGTGCTTTGTCACCGTTATACTGCACAGCTGATCAGTTCTCTTCTCTTTTGCGGTCGTTTTTTTCTGTAGAAGTTACAGTCAAGTCCGCACATGTACAGAGAGGGACATTTTATGATCGAAAAATAAACGAACCAGACAAATATTACATAAAGACTGTTTCTAAACAGCGGTGTGATGCTCCAAAGCAGTAATATTTTGCTCCAACGCTGCAGTATTTTTGGCAGTATTTATACTGTACTTGAGTAGTGAAACTTCTGCTTTTACTCCACTTCATTTCCTCTACACTTCTTTCTACAAAGGGAGGGAACGAGGAAGAGAGAAAAGGGGACAAATGAAGGAATGAGAAGGAAGGAAAAGAGCTTTATTCTGTTTTTTAAGATGCAAAAAACATTTTTTTCTTTGCATGTAATTTCAGCGCAATTTTTGAGGTAACGTAGAAGAAATACATCTTATTCTCAAAATTCTGACCACATGCTTTTTTTATTTCCAGCATTTACTTGAACTTTTACTTTTAAATACTTCAATACACTCATTAAATCATAAAATTAGGTTTGATACTTAAGTGCCGTAAATGTCAGATACTTTTAGACTTTTACTCAAGTAATATTATATTAGGTGACTTTAACTTCTAATTAAGCGCATTTTTGCTTTTTAGTATGGTTTTCAAATACTTTATCCACCACTGTCACTAAATTACTGTAAACATCCAGTATTTTTACTGCAAAATCTTACGATGTGTCAGTAGACGTCTGTGGTAAGCTCATATTTGGCAGATCATTTCAGCTGATTTATGCCAGAGTCTAAAGGATGGACCTCTGTGGAGTCTGATGGTCTAACGTGCTGAATGCAGGGTGTGTTTCCCTTCGCACATGTATGAAATTCCTGCAAAGAGACATCTGAGGCTTGTTAAACACTCGTCCCACAAAAATGACTGACCTGCCTTTATGGTGTTTTTACCGCCAACAGCCTCCTCCGCCAACTCCTCTTTCATCTCTGCCCAGTTTCTATTTCTGTAGTAAACCTGAAAACAAAACAAAGACAGATGCACTCACAAACACGGTCATTCATACCACTGTTTAAGTATTTATACTACCGTCTATACTGTACAGTGTATACACCATCTTTATGTCATATTTCTTGCAGTTTATCACATACAAATTTACTCATACCGGTATTTCTACTACTGCCTATACTATATATATCTGATCTACATTATATACATCATATTTATATCTCCTGCTGTTTATTCCACACACTTTATGCACTTTATTGCTAACTTTTTGGTCATTTCTTACCAGGTTTCCCCATGCGTTTATTTATACCATGTTTTTGAAAAAAATAAAAGCCAATTTGCTCAGGTTAGAAATGGTTAAACAAAAAAAATGAATGACTTTTCAAAAACTTTCAATGATATTTACTTATGCCATGAGTTTTCCAGGACTAGGAAAATGTGATGGTGAAATCCCATGACTTTTCCAGGGTTTCCATGACTGTTGGAGCCTGTATTTAGATACACATGTCATATATATACACAGTTTCTGTATGTAAATCATGTTTTCATTGTGAAGTTGGGGAACCCACAAGAGATGGATTAAAAACCTGAGAGACAGCTGAAAATCCAGGCAGCAGACAGCAAGATATCCTTTATTTTAGTGTATATTTTGTGTCAAACTCCTGAAATGCTGACCATGGAGGCATGCCCCTTTAAACTGACAAACTTATTTATAATAAACTTTTTTTCCCGCTGGTCACGTCTGCAGAGCTTTTGAAAGGTTGGTGTACTTATGAAAATGTTTCCCGCGTGGTTTCATATCTGCCTCTGTGTAAATGTTCACCCAAGCGACCAACCGGACTAAATATAGTAATGAAGTGTGGAGCTGCAGGTCACACATACTTATGTAAGTATGAAGGTAGGCTGCCAGGTATGTGGAATGACACAGAGCACGAGCCAGCCATTGTCTGAACTGAAAATATCCCGAGCCATGGAAAATATGTTTAGCATTAATAGATATATTGATATTTTTATTTTGTGCTTGTTTTGGATAATTTCTTTGTTACTTCTTATTTGTTATTTCTTTGTAATTTCTTGCTATTTTGGGTCCATTTCTTGTTAATCTGCAAAAATAATTTAGGTTTAAATTATATAATTATATAAAGATTTAAAGTTAAAGTTTTTAATGCAGGGCGGTTACTTTTTACATTACTATTTCTACAGTCTAGTAATGCTACTTTCAGTTAAGTAAAAGTACTTCTTCCACAGCTGTCTGTGATGACAGCAGTTCAGGGCCGCAATAGATGATTATTTCCATCGTGGATTAATCGGAATATTATTTAATGTAAGAAAATTATGAAAAAAATTCTCAAAGCCCAAGCTGACATCTTCAAATGTGTTATTTTGTCGGACAAATGGTCCAAAATAAAAATAAATAAAACCCTAAAGAAACTAAACATAAAACATAAAAAAGTTTTATGTCAAAAACAGAAAATCCTAACATAATATGTTCAATATGTAGGATTTAGACGGATTATAATGACAGAAATGGAATATAATATTCATAATCCGTTTTCTACACCTTAGAATGAGCTGTTTATATCTAGATACACAGATAGGTACATAGATAGATAGATAGATAGATATAAAACACATACATGCATGAGGACAGTCTAATCTGTGCTTATTTCTGACATCTAGTGGCACAATAGCAACATTACACAAATCCACATAAATTTCTATTTTTGTTGCCACATCACCACCTGTTGGACTAAAGTATATATTTTTATAAACGATGCTGGTCCAAAGAATTACTGATAACTAAATATGCTAATGTAGAGTTATGTTTGGTGTTTTTATGAACAGCGCTGAGCATCACATTTCTATATAAATCCCAAATTAAAGCGATGGAGACAAACTACAGTGTTGGAAAGGAACCGAGAACATTTATTCATGTTTATTTGAGCACTGGATTTAACTTTGAAGTGCTTTATTTGAGTACTTCCATTTTTATTTTTATTTTTTTTATTCTACTTTCTGCTTCACTGCAATTTATTTTGGCATTCTTCACTCACTTTTCAGATTAAGATTTTACAAATGCAATGGTTGTTTTGTTAAATTATATTAGATACGCCAAACTTTTTGGTATTGTGATATCTAATAAAAAGCAGAGTTGGGGCTTGCCGTGTTTCTGAGGTCAATGTAACACTAGCAGTTTATTTAATAGCTGCACCAAAATGATACAATAAAACAGTTAAGATTAGAGAAAAAATCCAAATTTAAACATGGATTTGTGTATTAACTATCAGTCAGCAGCCAGATGCTGGTAAAATGTTCAAGTTGCAGCTAGAGCAAATATTCATTAAATTTCACAGCTCAGCTCAGTCTGGAAACAAAATTGTGACATTCAAACTGCAATTTTTCATCCCACAGTCGTCAAAGCATAAAAATGCATTGTAATATTTCTGGGTGTCATTCTGGGCTTTTGCATTGGAATTTGTAATTTTTACTATTTTCCACTCGGTGGCGTCATTTTTATTTTTATTTTTTTATTACCATGTTTGTTATATGGAGAAAATACATGCTATTTACACTGAGTGCACCGTCACAGTCAGTGCTGATGCAAATCACTGACATATTGCAGGCTGTGATAACAAAAAATTAAAAATAAATCTACCATGCGTGTACAATATTGTGAATAATTCATTTTTTTGTGCTGTTTTGTTGTGGGTTTTTTTTTTGTTTGTTTTTTTCATCTGAAAACATAGTGGCGTTTTGACAAGAACTCCAGGATTTCGTCTTCAACTTTTAACTTTCAAACACTGAACAATAAGTTTTTAAAATGTAACACCTTTTTATTTAAATTTGGTGTAATGAGGGTCACGTCTTTTTACGTCACTTAGGGAGGCTCAAGGAAAAATATTTGTAGCTTTAGGAAAAGTAAATAAATAAATCACCCGCCTCCTCAGATAAATAAAGAACAGTCCCTAAAGCAAGACTTTTTTTCTGCTGCCAGCAGGTGGCTCTTTGCCGTGGTAACGACTCTATTTTCTTTTCTTTTTTTTGGGTAACTCATAAATGCATATTCTTGTACTTCCACTGCTTTGACATTTAAACGTCCGTGTATTAGAACCACATAATTATTTTATCTTTCATGCATTTGAATCAGCTGTAAGTTTCCCGCCAATCTCTGACCGCAGAACAGTTTAGTAAGAGTATTAACACGCCTCCTTTCGGCTGGACGATAACTCCTAAAAGCGAAGGAGTCCCTGACGATCTACCTGTGGCAGCTCAGGTGAGTGCGAGCCCTGACGAAATACAGCTTCTGCAGAAATGAAGTAATTGTGTGTAAAAGAAGCAAACATGCATTGACAAGATGGTTCATAGCTCAGCGCCGTCATGTCGAGACATTTCTTTTCTTTTTTTTGGGTAACTCATAAATGCATATTCTTGTACTTCCACTGCTTTGACATTTAAACGTCCGTGTATTAGAACCACATAATTATTTTATCTTTCATGCATTTGAATCAGCTGTAAGTTTCCCGCCAATCTCTGACCGCAGAACAGTTTAGTAAGAGTATTAACACGCCTCCTTTCGGCTGGACGATAACTCCTAAAAGCGAAGGAGTCCCTGACGATCTACCTGTGGCAGCTCAGGTGAGTGCGAGCCCTGACGAAATACAGCTTCTGCAGAAATGAAGTAATTGTGTGTAAAAGAAGCAAACATGCGTTGACAAGATGGTTCATAGCTCAGCGCCGTCATGTCGAGACAAGCAGGTGAGTCAGAGTTCACCTGAACTCCACCTGTCTCAGTGTGGGACACCACCTGTCCGCTGTTTGCTCTCTCCTGTAATGCTCTCCTGCTCATTTTTACAGCTATCAAATCCCAAAAACAAGTGACATCATGTGCCGATTTCTCCTCTTACATCAAAAAACAAACAAACACTGCTGCTAACTTCTAACACTGTCCCCTCAGATAAAACGCTCAAATGCTGAATTTTGAGCAAAGTGGCTTGATTTTTTTTTTAAAAAAAAACATCCGAGGAAGGCAATGAGCAACCACAGAAGAAATTATTAAAAATTTACCCTAAAATAAGTAAAAAAAAAAAAAAAAGTGAATGGTTGCAAAAAATTACCTGAAAATGAGCAAGAACAGAAATGTAAAAACAACAAACAAGGAAATTACCTGATAAAAAGTGTTAAAATAAACACACACACACACACACACATATATATACTGTGTATATACACGTGTACAGTTGAAATGCATCTCATCATGAAGCTTGTAATGTTCAGTTTCTGCTGACATTATCTTAAATATGTTAATTTATTTCTCTGTTAATATTAAGTTCATAATTAAAGGTGGTGTTGTACAATAAGAACATTATATTGAGATATATTTATAATGTTTTTCTTCTCTCTATTTAACACCTTTCAGTGTCAACAAAACATAATAATCATCATAAGAAGTTACGTCTCCACTAACTGCACAGCTGTGTGTGTGTGTGTGTGTGTGTGTGTGTGTGTGTGTGTGTGTGTGTGTGTGTATCTATATATTATTACAATTATTATTATTATTATTTTTTTTTTAATTTTACTTTAGATTTTAATTTTCAATTTTTCATTTTCTTTTTAAAAACGAAGTTTCGAGTTGTTTTCTTGTCATATTTTACCTGCTTTTTTTGCTCATTTGCCTTTTTAAAAAAAATGTTTTTCAAAAGACATCAAACACGTTTCTAAGGGTTGGATGCTGGAGAAATGCGTCTGCAGCACAAGAGAACTTATGCTGATATAGTTGTCAAAGGGTTAACAGGAAGATAGTTACTCTTGCATAACTCCCTGGCAGCTTTTATCAGTTTGACGCTTTGATTGTGTTTGTAGAGGCTCACAGAGCTGCTGGTGGGGCATTAGACTGTTTTTAAAGCGGACTGCAGTGATTTAGTGTCATAAAGCAGCAGAGCCTGAGAGTCTCTAATATCACTTCCTCCCTGACTCCGAATCTCAGAAAACCCCGATGACATCACCTTTTTAGACAACTTTTGATTATTGGTGCTTCCTGTGACTCATAAACTGATGCTGATGTGTAAACTTTAGATACTACATCACGGAGCAGGTATTTCAAAAGTCGTCTTTTTGTTGAAATTTAACCGAGATGCAGAAGTTAGATGATAAAAATCAACAAAGAGGAGAGCAGGATCGGACAGATTCAAAGATTAATGACTGTGTGGGAAGATTTCATGAGTCTGTATCTTTGTTTTGGATGATTTTTCGTACCTGTCAGCAGATTATCTGAGCTGAATCAGGCTCCTGTGTGTGAACACGACAGAGGACTCATCCTTTCTCTTTCCCGATGACTCTGTGAGTCACGGCACAGATCAGCGTCTATGTCGACGATGACGTCATATCTGATGATGAGTGTGCGCCTGCACGCTCAGCGTGTATTGATCTGTCCTGCTGCATCGTCATGACGATAATGTAACTGGCTCATAAAGAATAACGGAGGTTACGGGCTTCGTGTGTGTCGTTGTGTACAGACATTATTATTATTTGTGGGATTCAACTAAGTGCATTTACTTAAGTATTTAAGTACAAGTTTGAGGTAGTTTTACACAGTTTTTATGATACTTTACACCTCTACTTAATTTAGGAGGCAAATACTGTACTTTTTACTTCACTGTATTTATTTTAATGGTATTGTTTTTTAAATTATCTCTACCTTTAACAGCTGAATCATTAAAGTGATAAACACACGAGAGCATCATTAATTATATAATATAAAATAATCTGGGAGAACTTTTACTTTTACTTTTGGCACAATAACTACATTTCTTAAAGTTTTTAATGCAGGATAGTTACTTTTTACAGTTGTATTTCTGCTTTCAGCGGTTCAGGGCTGCAATAGATTATTGTTTCCATTGTGGATTAATTGAAATATTATTAAATGTGAGAAAATTATGAAAATGTCTGTTTCTCAAAGCCCAAACTGACATCTTCAAATGTCTTATTTTGTCAAAAATGGTCCAAAATAAACAGAAAAAAACAGTTTACCATCATTTATGTTAAAAAACAGAAAATCCTCACATATGTCCAATATGTAGGATTTAGGCGGATTATAATGGAATATAATACTCATAATCCGTTTTCTTTACCTTAGAATGAGCTGTTTATATCTAGATAGATAGATACTTTTATTTTGTGCTTATTTTGGGGTAATTTGATTGTTACTTTTTACTAATTTCTTGATAATTTGGAGCCATTTCTTGTTAAACTGCAAAACTAATTTAGATTTACTGTCTCTAAACTGTTCACCCTCCTCATCGCCTCTTTAAATGTTTTAAATGTTTGAGGCTGAAAGAGAAAGAAAAAGTTTCTCCCTGTTTCACCCTCCCACGCCTCCAAGCCAAAAACACGCTGAAAATGAAACCAGCTTCGAGTTTTCATCTTGAAATTCTCAGAAATGGGTGCAGTTGTTTGGGGTTTTTTTAAGGTGGAATGAAGCAGGCCCCTCTGTGCAGCCGTCATGTGTTTGGGATTAGACTGACTCACCGTTAACGTGACACTGATGGGGCCGAAGTCTTCAGGGCCACCACAGAGCTGAGGTCTCATTATCCCAGAGGGCCTCGCTGTAACCACCTCAAACAGGCCGAGAAGAGGGAGAACAGAAGAAGAATTTGTTTAAAGATGATGAATAACATCTGTGTTTGGGACTACATCAATAAGTAATCAGAAAACCTGTGAATTTTCAAGCAAAAATAACAAATATTTGATGGTTTTGGCTTTCCATGTGTGAGACTTTGCTGCTTAAAACTGATAAAAACACTAAATAAAGTAGTTTCATGGGCAAAAACATTGTTTTTTTTTCTAACTACAGTGGCTGAAGCAAAAAACGTGACAACATGAAATCAGGAACGTCCCTACCTGGAGCCAGTGTTTGGTGTGTCCTTTCTGGGCTACTGTAGAAACACGGTGATGCAACATGGCGATATCCGTATATGAGGAGCAGCTCCCTATGTAGACACAGTGACTCTTATTTTAGCTGATTACACATGAAAGAAAATAAACATATTCATTATATTCCGTTCCTACTTAAATACATATATAAATCTGACACGTCGGACCTTTAAAATGATGAAAACGTTAGTGCATCAATAATTATAATACAATATATTATGTTAAATTAATGAGTACTTTAACCATTTGAAACCGAGAAGGAGGGACTATGAGTAATTTGACAAGAAATGACCAAAAATATTGCCAAGTAACTACCTAAAAATTACCTGGAAATTTGCAAAAAATAGAGAAAAAATAAAAATGGAAATGACCCGACCCCCGAAGGAAGCACAAAAACAGATTTCTTTTTTTAAATCTATACATAATTGTAAATACATATTTATAATAATTATAAATACCATATTCAATCATTTTCCTTAAAAAAAAATCTAATAATTTTCTCTTTTTGTGTATTTTTTTCCAGTTAATTTTTCCTTATCACCTTTTAATGATTTCTTGTAATTTTCAGGACAGTTTCAGTTTCAGTTTTCAAAATAAATCAAACCAATCTGCTCGTGTTTCAAAGCCTCCGAAGTGTGTGAAAGATGCTTTGAGGTACTTTTACTTTAGCAAATTTTTCAAAGCATGACTTTTACGTAAAACCGCGTTTTTTTACACTGTAGTTTTACTATTTTACTTTAGTAAAAGAGCTAAATACTTCCCCCACTACTGCTCTCTGTTTCGATATTCTCCATACGTTCAATAAAAGGACCTGAAATGGTTTCAGAGAGCGAATGTTTACCTTTAATAACGTTGGTAATCTCTGTCAGAGGTGGAGTTATGGATAGATCTTTAATCCAGCGGCTGAACTTTGAACTGGTCTTCCTCCAGCAGAGAGTGAGATAATCGCTCCTTCTGCAGACAGTAAACAAAGATCTGAAGCAGCAATATCTTTTAATGAGCAGTATGAGCGAGAGGAGCCATCACCCGAAACCTGCCGCAGAGCACGCGTCTGTGCTGTCGCTTTAACATGTCGTTTTAATCTCGTTTTCATGGAGACAAAGTGACATTTAATGTTACTGAATAGATTTTAAGCAACAATGAGTTGACGTAATTTATTTCATTATGTTCAGTTTTATCCAGATATTTAGTGAGATTGTATCAACTTCAACCAGATAATTAGTAAATATACGTCAATTTAACGCAGATATTTAGTAAATATACATGCATTTCCACCAAATATTTAGTAAATCTAAACTGGTTTTGCTCATATGTTTGGTAAATCTAAATAACTTAACTTCGCTAAGATATTTGGAAAATCAAAATTAACTTTGCTCAGATATTTAATAAATAAATTAACTTTGCTCAGGTATTTAGAAAATCTAAATTGGTTTATCTCAGACATTTAGTAATCGGGAATTAATTTTGCAACTTAACAAGAAACGGACCAAAACTAGCAAGAAAATAGTAAAAAAAGTTACAAGAAAATTACCTGAATTTTTTTTTTTTTTAAATATATAATGATAATAATAATAATAATAATAATAATAATAATAATAATAATAATAATAATAATAATAATAATAATAATAATAATAATAATAATAATAATAATAAGTACATAAAAATAAAACAAAAAACAAGAAAATGACATAAAGAAAGTGATAAAAAAAGTAGTTTTAAATTTTTTTGCTGTAACTTAATTTTAAATTCACAATCAAAAGGATTATAACTTTATTTTCCTGGAGATTTTCCCCTCATTTCTTTTATCATATGTAATAATCCCCCCGTCCAGCTAATTTTTAAATAATTTCCTGGTCACTTTTACTAAGTTTTTGCAGTGTGACATTTCTTAACCACTGGTCACATTTTTATTTGTATTTTACGGTGTACGCTTGTTAGACGGTTAACTTTTTAATAAACGTTTTATCTTTTAAGCAGCATCTGACTGTCTCTCCCTCCTCCGTGCAGCGCAGTCATCCAGGATCCTGAATGAGTCACATCCTCTCGCGTCCTGACCTTGTGAGAAAGTAGGCAGTCGGTCATCAGCGGTTCAGTCAACTTCCAGGAATCCAGCGTGGGATCCCCCTCCCCCCTCAGTCCTCCCCCGCTGCCTGTCCGCCCTGCTGGCTGCTCGCCTCACATACCTCAGGCTGCTCGGCGCTCACACTGATTGGACGGGGAGGGAGAGCTCGTACCTGCCAGGTGGAGGTGAGTCCTGCTTCTTTCATTGGCCGGCGGGAGTTAAATGGGACCGGTGGGAACTCCTCCTACTTCCCTGTCTGCTCAAAAGCAGCTGAGGAGAGAAAAAGAGAAGGAAATATTCAAGTAGCGGACGTCTAAACACACACACACACACACACATCAGGGAGTAAAACAGCTGTAAAGTCTCAGGTAGGCGGCTTTAAAACGTCTCTTTTTTTACTTGATGAAGCAGAAAAATGTCAGTTAAGATGTTTTTTTAAACCATGTGTTTCTTTGTGTTTGACTTTTTTTCCTAATGCTTTTAAAATTACAAATCAGACGTCAAAGCTTCTTGTTTTAACCTCATTGGGTTAATAGTTGATGATATTTTGGCTCCTTTTATTGCCTTTGATGCTTGACTTTAACACTTTGCATGAGTCTGCATCAGTTTTACATGCTGCTTTGTTTGTAATCTAAACTTTGGAGACCTGAACTGTCGTCCGACAGACTCGCTCAGTCATCATTCATTCGTTTTTGACCTGATGGGAGACAGTTTCTGATCCTCAGTGAGGTGAGGGTGCCAGTTTGTAGCGCGCTGACAAATAATTCTAATAATCGATTATTGTTTTAGGTCATTTATGAAGCAAAACTGAAAAACTGCCTCTCAAATGTGATGATTTCTTTGTTTTTCTGTCATTTTAAACTGAAAATATTTGAGTTTGGGTTTTTTTTTTTGGGACAAAAAGAGGACATGCGGCATTTAAACTATTTTCTATCATACAATGCATTGAAAAAATAATCAACTGATTAACTGATTATCAAAGTAATTGTATTAATCATCTGATAAGAGACTGATCTTGATTAGAGAGCAACAGTTTCCAAATTCTCGTAGAAATAAACAAGCAAAGTCCTGTGAAAATTGTTCTCAAAAAGGACAAAACTTGGCTGATTTTGGACTTTAATATGAAAGAATTTGCTGATTCTTGTCTTTAAATTGTAGAAAATTAAATATATTTTGGTTTCGGCCTGTTGGTCACAACTAAAGAGGAGTCTTCGTTTTCTGTCTCATAGACCGAAGATGAATCAAGTTATCAGAATTAAATGATCAGCAGATAATTAACTCTTTAAAAATCCTCATTTGGATGTTTCATGCTGTTTTCTTGTGAAAACATTGCGTCACATTATCACAGCGATGCAGAGGAAAAGCCACCCTCCATATTAACAACACGTGGATCTGTCGCCCCCCATTAAAAACATTAAAGTAGCAGAAGTTATTTATTTTTAATCCTTTAAAACCCTCAGTTATCTTGTGCTGCGTTCAGACGCCTTTTAAAAGTATTTAAACCTTAGAAATCTGAGCACATTGTTTTGCTTTCCTTTGAAAAGATTGAAAAAAGGCTAAGAGCAACTTAGCAAGAACTGTTTGACAAATTAGAAGAAATTAGCAGATTTGGATTAAAAATTTTTTTAAAAATTAAAAAAAAAAAAAAAAAAGCTAGGGAAAAAGGTCCAGAAAATATTTTTACCATTATTATAATTATAAATTTAAAAGTATTTTAAATTTTAAAGTACATTTTTCAGGTAATTTCTTTCTTTTTTAATTGTTTTATTTATTTATTTTCTTTTACGTATTGCTTTTTTTGTGCTAATTTTTGGGTCATTTCTTCTGAAGACGCTTGTTATTTTTTTATTTTTGTAATTTTTCTCATTTTCTGTGTGAATATAACCACTCTGATGGCAGTTCAGCTCAGCATAAAAGAAGGGAAGTAAAGGACAAAAGCAAATGGCTTAAAGTCAAGAGGGAGTGAGATTAAAACAAACCTGTTATGTCATCGGAGATTATTTTTCTTTATGCATTGAGCTATTTAACAGAAATGTGTCCTGATAGTTTTAGCTGTTGGTAAAAATCATTTGATCTTTTAAAATTTGATTGTGTTGTTAATGTGCTGACTAGCATCAAGACATTTCCCTTTTTGAAAGAAGAATTGAGATTACTGCCTCCTGCTGGTGTGGAGTTATTTCCTCAAACTCGGGCACAACGTACACCTGCAGAACGTACACCTGCAGAACGTACACCTGCAGAACGTACACCTGCAGAACGTACACCTGCAGAACGTACACCTGCAGAACGTACGTGCTGGCTGCCTGTCGGTTGTAGTCTTTGCGGTGTGTGTTTGAGTGCAGCTTTTTTTGCAGAAACACCAGTGATGTAAGGTGACGCAACAGTCGGCTTTCATCGCTGCTAGTTTTCTGATGTCGGTTTCATGTGTGACTGATTAACCTGCATCTCAATGGTTGGAGGGCCTTGAAAAGTTTGGTTTTCATTACGGGCTTTTTGGAACAGCAAATCCTTGAAATAATGTAACATCCCAAAACTCAAAATTATTAGAGAAATTTGAAAAAAAAAAAAAAAAAAAAAAAAAAACCCTCAAAAAACTCAAAATTAAAAAAAAGCTAAACACCCAAAAAAACTCAAAATGATAAATAATAATCATTTTTTAAAAACACCAATTAAATTAAATCAAATTTTAAAAAAAGAGAAATTTGAAAAAAAAAAAAACCTCAAAAAACTCAAAAATTTAAAAAAAGCTAAACACCCAAAAAACTCAAAATGATAAATAATAATCATTTTTTAAAAACACCAATTAAATTAAATTAAATTAAAAAAAAAAAAAAAATCTAGGGAAAAAGGTCCAGAAAATATTTTTACCATTATTATAATTATAAATTTAAAACTATTTTACAGATTTTTCTTCAGGTAATTGCTTTCTTTTTTAATTGTTTTATTTATTTATGTTCTTTTACGTATTGCTTTTTCTTTGTTAATAAACTCAAATATTAACAAAGAAAAAATAACCTAAATGTTTATCAAAATACTTGGTAATTAATTGACTGATTAATCAACTAACTTAATTTCTTACAAAACATCATATTTCACAAAATCTTGTTATGTTAAAATGTAAAACTAGTAATCTGTAAAGTAACTAAGGCGTTTAGATAAATGTAGTGAGGTAAAGAGTACAACATCTCCCTCTGCAGTGTAGTGGAGTAGAAATATAAAGTGGCATGAAAAGAAAATACATATTTAAAGTACAAGTACCATAAATTTCTACTACTCTTAGTACAGTACTTGAGTAAATATACTTGGTTACATTCCAACACTGTTGAAGGGGGAAACCCTGGATGGAGGTTTGTAATTGAATCCGTTTAAAGTAGAGTAGTTGAGTAAATGTACTTAGTTAAAATCCTTCACACAAAGGAAACAGTGTTGTAGAAACTAACGAGCCGCGAGGTCCCACAAAAGTCCACCTGCCGGGTGACGTGGGGCCTGCTCGCGCAGCCGTGCTCGCGCAGCCCCGCGGGCTCTGCCGTCACCAGCATCGACCTCATTGTTGCGCGGACGCGGAGCGCGCGTAACTCACACATGAACGTTATTTATCGGAAGATGACGGCGCTGCTGCGCGCGTCTGCTCGCCGCTCGGCCTCGAGGCTGTGAAGCTGCACGAGCAGGTAGAGACGTGTGTGTTGTGAAACTTGTGTGTGTGTGTATACAAGTGTTTTTTGTGTATCAGTTGTCTCGGTGAGAGCAGGCGGCAGCAGATGGTCAGCGTGCTGTGTGGCGCGCTCTATTGACTTTGTGAGTCAGAGTCGGTGCGGCTGCAGCGACAGTCAGTCAGATGCAGAGTCTGGCTGAAAATATTGATTTGTGGCTGAGTTTTTGTGCTCATGCAGAAGCCTCGCTGTCTGTCTGTGTTTAAAGCCTGTGTTTAACTTCACACACGAGGAAGAGAGGAGGTAAGTGACGTTTATTCCGCAGTGTGAGCAGGCTGTTTGAAAACTTTAAATGAGCAGGAAGGATGTTTCCTTCTGCTCTGCAGTTCTGGAGAAGGAGAGGGAAGTAAAATCAGGAGTTTATCATCAGTGTGAGTGTGCTTGTTTTGGCTCAAACAGGGTTCCTGCAGCTCAAGGCAAGTTAACCCATTGAAACTTGGGCAAACTGGCTTAATTTCTCTCAAAATTATGAGAATACAAGGAGCAATTTAAGAAGAAATGACTCAAAAATGAGTGAGAAATTTGGTTTTAAAAGTAGAAGAAAATTACCAGAAAATTAGCAAAAAAGGCAACAAAAGAAACAAACAAAAAATTGGGAAAGTCAAAAAAACAACAAGGAACTGACCTGAAAAAAAATCAAATAATTCTGCAAAAAAAGTTTTTTCTAGAACATATTTTTCTAAATCTACTCATTTCTTGCAATATGCAGGACATTTCATGCCAAGTTGCCCATTGCCCTTTTTTTTTCCATGTGTTTGGAAAAGAAAAAAAGCCAATTTGCTCAGGGTTCAAAGGTTAAAGGCATCTGAACGCAGCACAAACGGATGCAGATCAGTTAAAGACTTATTTTACAACAACTAAAATTTAAGAAAAAAAAATGACCTCAGCTGACAGTTATTGTAAAATTTCAGTTAGTAGCTCGGGCTAGTATTTGCTTAAACCACTGAATTCATCAGGCTTATATTTGGGACAGGCGTCTCTATGGGACTATTTTGTGTTCCTCGCTCTCAGATCACGCCTTTTATCAGCGCAGGCACGATCAATAAAAACCATCCGTATAAAATAAAAAGTGCTGTGTACAGTTTCATGGATGAAACAAAGCTTTGATGCAGATAATTTGCATCAGTGATTTTTAGTTTTCACACCTGGATGTCACGTCAAAACAAAAAATGATTCATAAAATCCCAGTTTCCGTTTCTTTGCATTTGTAAAACTTTAAAAAAGACTGAAAAATTTAGTTCCAATTATGACCTCATTTTTAGATAAACCCTCTGAGCAACTTTAGAAGAAATTACCCTAAAATTAGCAAAAATAAATTTAAAAAATGTTTGAAAAATACAAGCAAATTACCTGAAAATCTGTAAAAAGCAAAGAAAAATAAAGTTTAAAAAATCCTAAAAGAATAACAATAATTCTGTAAAATAAAACAAAACAAACAAAAAAGAAATTATCTGGAAAAAGTCTTAAAAGAAAAATAATAATTCTGTAAATTCAGATAATTATATAGGTTTTTAAAAAATAACTTTTCAAATCTAGTAATTTCTTGGAATTTGCAGAAATTCCCTTTTTTGCATGTTTTAAAAAAAAAAATAAAATAAAACCAATTTGCTCAGATTTCGAAGGTTTAAATACTTGTGAAGGTTTGTGTACGCAGCGCAAGAGAAGTGATGTCGATGCGAGTTTCAAAGGGTTAATGAATTCGTGCGCCCTGTCAACATGCTCTTCCTTCTCCTGTCCTCTCACAGTTTCAACGCGTGTTCCTGGCAAGCCGACGACACAGATTGATCGCAGCAGAGATGGCCTCCGCCGCTCCTCCATTCAGCCGCAGACAGTGGGCGTCCCAGTCACTGAGGGTCACCGCCAAGGAGCTGTCCATCGTCTCTGCCCGCGGCAAAAACAACGCCATCGCAGAGCGCTTCTCCAAGTAAGTCGGCTCACTGTGGCTCTCTGGCCTCGAGCTGAATTAATAATTCACCAGCAGCCACTCAGCAGATAAGTCTTCTTTTTTTAGGTCATCACGGGTCAAACTCGCAACTCTTTCTCGCCACTCAGCTGTTTTCAGTTTCCTCTTTTCTGTCAGATGATCACGCCATCAGCTCCAACCAGTTACTCCAGTTATGTTCTTCCTCACAGACTTTAAATTAAAGTCGATTCACGATAAACCTCCATGCGGGGCTTTCCCCCTTTAACTAAGTACATTTACTCAAGTACTGTACTATTTGCTTCAGTATTTCCTTTTTATGCCAGTTTTCAGAGGGAAATGTTGTACTTTCTACTTCTCTACATTTATATAAAATACTTTAGATACTTTACAAGACTTTTACATAAAAAAACAAGTTTATAAAATAAGATGGTTTTTAATAAATTAAATTATCAAACAGTTAATCAAAGTGCAGCTGCAGCAAATAGTGGATTAATCAATCAGTAAATTGATGGAAATTAATTACCAGTAATTTTGTTATATATTTAAGTTTATTTTTTTCTTTTTATATATATATATATATATATATATATATATATATATATATATATATATATATGAATTTATTTGGAGGTGCTCTTTTTTCTTCTATTTTAATCATTTTGAGTTTTTTGGGAGATTTTTTCTTTTCTCAAATTTTCCTAATAATTTTGAATTTTAGGGTATTACTTTTTTGGGGTGTATTTTTATTTTTGTAAATCATTTTGGGGTGTTTTATTTATTTATTTATTTATTCAAGAAATTTGAGTTTATCAGGTGTTTTGTTTGTTTTCAAGATTTCTCTGCATTGGGTACTTTTACTTTTTATACTGCAAGTATATGTTCCTGTTTATACTTACTTACTTTTACTTAAGCAGGACTTTTACTTGTAACAGAGTATTTTCACAGGGTGGTATTAGTACTTTTACTTTGCATACTTGCTGTAAAATATATAAAGTTCCTCACCTGTGAACTGAGGAGCTGGTTGGATGTTTCTTCTCTGCACTGACTCTGTCTGACCACCAGGAGTTAGTACTGCTCTGTTTGTGCACAAAAAAAGTGTTTTCAGACATTATTTCCTTCATGACAATAAAAATGTAATAAATGTAGTTTTATTTACAGATATAAATGATAACTTTTTTATCTTGAATATGATTTAGAGACAGCACCACACCAGAACTTTTTCACACTGATCTACGTCTGTAAAATTCATAATCCTGCAACATATTTTCAAAATACACTTATTTAAAGAGACAGTTCACCCCAAAATCAAATGTACGTATTTTTCCTCTTTCCTGCAGTGCTGTTTATGAATCTAAATTGTTTTGGTGAGTTGCAGAGTGTTGGACTGTTTGGCATTTTTGTAGCGCAGCGTGATGACACTCGGGGTCACAATGAGAGGGTAGAAAAGAAGAAAAGAAAAACATGTTTCTCGACTCCTTTCTTGTGAAATACTAAATATTTTTTCCTCCTTCTGGCCTCTTAAAATTTCTCCAAACAATCCGAGTAAACTCGAGATTGTTTAAGACAACAGAGTCGACGGTCGATTGTCTAAAGTTTAGAAGCAGCAGTTAAACAAAACCTTGAATCCCTCCCTGTGCCTCCTCTGTGTGACTCAACGTGGGCCGAAGATTTTTTCCATCCAGATTTCCCGAAACATGAAATCATCTAATGTTTGTGGAGAGGAGCAGACATATTTCATATTAGTTTCCTGGGTGTGGGCAGCAGGATGGTTCAGGACCAACAGCTCAGTTTGTGATGATGATCTGACCATAAATCTTCGCCCATTAACTTTCTCTTCTTCCTCCTCAGGTACCAGATGGCAGCAGAGGAGGGAAATGCAGAGAAGAAGAAAGCGGTACGTACCTTCAGCACTCAGGGACTGTGTGGTGCATTTTGTGCTTCTTCATTTTTTGACGATTTTGGCTGTGTTCATGCATATGGCATGAATTTTGGCATTTTGTGTATTTTTGTTTATTCTTGGAAACCCAGCTCAGCTGCTGCACTAAGTCAAAAATACACCGCAGAAATAAAATTGTTACATTCATAATGTGAGCAGCGATTTTTAATCCTACAGCCGTCAAAGCATGAAAACATGCATCATATTATTTCTGAGTATCATTCTGGGCTTTTGCCTTTGAATTTGTCCTTTTTACCATATTTGACTTTTTTTTTGTTTTTTTAAATACATGCTATTTCCACTAGGTGCACTGTCACAATCAATGTTTCTGCGAATCATTGACATATCCCAGGCTGTGATTATGTTTTTCATGGTAAATTAAAATAAAATCTAAATGGGGAAAAAGGATCAATGCTACCATAAAAAAACATGTCAAGTGAAAAGTCCTGCATTGAAAATTTAACTTAAAGGGATAGTTCACCCAAAATGAAATTCCAGTCATTTTCTACTCACCTTCATGTCGATGGAAAATCGAATGAAGTTTTGAAGTCCACAAAACACTGCCGGAGTTTCAAAACAGTGAAAGAACTGAAACAAATAGTGAGACAGCGCATTAGCCACTGCAAGACTCTGAGTTTTTACATTTCTGAGAAAAAAGTCAGAAAAAATAGTGGATGTTTTGGCTCTTCACCGTCCAAATGCTGATGATAATCTGGTGATTGTGGGCTAAAATCAGGAGGATTTCCTTTTTTCTAAATCCAGCTGCAAAGTAACATTTGATCAGTTCACCGAGTGCAGGCATGCAGCAGTGTCTGTGATGACGGTGATCCAGAGTAAAGTGATGTGGTTCTTTAACCCCTTCCAAAAACACAAACAAAACCTCTTTCTTTTTTCTTGAAAATTTGGGACTTTATAAACTTGGAGTACCCCTTTTTTCAGAAATTTGCAAACATTTTTCTCACAAATTTGCAACTTTATAAATTTAGTGAATATCAGATTTTTTTCTCTCGCAAATCTGCAACATTAATTTCAGAAACTGAGTTTTTTTCTTAGGAAAAAAGAAAAATCCATAATGGCCCCAGTGCACCACTGTTAAATGGTGACCAGGATTCAAACGTTACAAAAACTACAAAATGTCTCCATACTGCTCGTCCAAAGTAATCCAAGTGTCCTGAAGCCCTGACCTGCCAAGTTGTTTTGAAAAACGTAACTGACGTCATGTTTTTAAACTTGTTGTAGCCTGTAGCTCCTAGTGTGGGACCCGCGTTCACATATGCGCGCTCGCACGAGACCAACAAGAGCTCGCGGTATCTGCACAGTGTTAACACGCAACCTGGAAGCCGTCAAACACAGAGAGAGACTTCTGGAGTCAGCAGCAAGTGACAAGTCCTTATGTAGGATTTAAAGCTGCTTTGTGTCGGGGAGAGTGGTGTTACATAACAGCTGATGGAGGCAGCGGTAGACCAGAAACTCTGCCGTTTGGAGTCAAATAACAGTTTTTCTCAATTGAGTCTGGTGCTTTTGATATATCAGCTTCAAATTCCCGTTGGTAACAGCTTTTTTACATCAAGATTACACTTAATATTGATTTTTTTTTTTTTTTTTAGGAGGCTTAAAACTGATGAGTTTACTCAGCGGCGTTTAGTTATATGTGCGTTTTCTACCCTGAAGCTAATGTTTTGAACATCCATCACCACATTTTGTGGAATATTTTTGCGAGAGGAGAAGTCTGTGGAAACACAGTCATCTCCCAATTTTGTTTTGTCGACATTTCAAGAATATCGCTTAAGTTTTGCGCAAATCTGTAATGGAAACCCGCCTTCTGTAGCATGTTGGCTGAATATAAATCAGTGCACCGATACAATGGCTGTATGGTCACACCCCTGTTAAAGGTGTCGATTCAGTCCCTAAAGCAAAGATCTGGTGGAGAGACGAGTCGGGACAACCCGAAGATAATTACTCATCCAGCTTTAGTCTGTAGTGAAGTTTTTTTCCAGCACTCTCTCTCCCTTTTACCTTTCTCATTTCCTGGACTTATTTTCCCTCGTTCCTTCACTGACTCGTCTCTGTTTCTGATTTTCTCTCCCTCCCCGCCCCTCGCCCCCTTCACTCCCTCTCTGTTTCCTCCCCTCCTTCCTCCCCTCGGCGCTGTAGGAGGGGGGTGGGCTAGTTACTTCATGCCGCTCTGATCACTTCTCAAGGCTTCTCACATCTGGGACAGCTTGTAGCCGGCCAGCCGACACACTCCTCACACACACTCGCACTTTAAACACACAACGCCAACCGGACGGCCGGGTCTTCAGCGGCTCTCTCAGGTTTTAAACTTTTTCTACTTTGGTGGTTTTTCCAGCTTTTTTGTTCTGTATCCGGCAGATTATAGACGTGCGTGCTGAGCGGCTCTTTGTCTTCTGTGTTTCTGTTTCTTTTTCGTTCATAGCTGAATGTGTTCGCCTGCATGGACCTGACGTTAATGTGTGTGTGTGTGTGTGTGTGTGTGTGTGTGTGTGTGTGTGTGTGTGTGTGTGTGTGGCAGTGATATATTTAGTGTTTTTTAACATCATTCAGCAGTCTAAGTGTAACATTGATTGAATTCACTGAACAAACTAAAAACAGATTCAGAGAGCAGCTAACATCCCTCAGTGTGTCTCTGCCAAAGCTTTAATAGAAAAAGTGAGTCATCCGGTTTAAAATGTTGGTGTGTGACTTTTGGGATGCTGGCAGTTTGTCTTTTTACTGCTCAGTTTAAAACCTCGAGCATCTAAAGTCTCACATGTACTTTATATCTGCATCTGACCACTTCTGTTGATTAATTAAGTGATCAGAAAACTATTTTATTATATTTTAACCCTTTGAAAGCTTGAGTGACATCACTTTTCTCGTGCTGATGTATTTCGGAAAGGATTGGTGAGATTTATTTAAAAAACAAGGGGGTAAAATGAAATGAGAAATTGCGAAAAATTAGTAGGTTTGGTAAATTTGTAAGAGATCTCTCCAGAAAAAAGAAAAAAGGTCATAATTACATATTTAAAATGTTGTTATCCAATTATTAGAATTTTTAAAAGCACTCTTTCCATGTCCTGTTTGCCTTATTTCTTTGTTTTTTCTTTCATTTTCTTTTTACTCAATTAATTAATTAATTTGTTGTTTTTATTTTTTTAAAATTTTTCATATAATCAGTGATTTGATGTTTATGCTTGAATTATGTTTAACTGCATCCTAAATTAAAAAAATTACACTGACAGATAATAAGTTAAAGGGATCTCTTGTCTTGTGGACTTACAACCTGTCGAGTTAGAGCTGTACTAGTTTGTTTGTTTGGCTTGTAATCAGCTTTTTTTCTTCTATCTCTGTTTTGATAGTTTATTTCAATCATATTTTAAACAACAATGCCAAACATTTTATGGTGCCAGCCCTTTAAAATTTGAGAATTTGGTGCTTTTATCTGCAGTATGTGATAGTTAACTAAATATCTTTTTGACTGCTGGTGGAAAAATAAGAAATTTTAGGACCTCAGCTCGTGTTTCCAGAAAATGGTAACTGATGTTGTTTGACATTTTCAAGACAGAAAAAATGATGGTGAGAAAATATTTGGCAGATTAATTTAGAATGAAAATAAACTTTAGTTCCCAGGGATATTTCTCAGATTTTAAACCAGATCTGTGTCCTCGTGGTGTCGGCAGTGTGTGCAGATGAAGAGTGTTTGGCTTACCCTCGTGACAGCACCACCGGGAACTCCCTGCAAAACGTGTGGTTTCGCATCATCCTGCAGATTTTGGCGAGCTGGGAGCGCCAGAGTCGCCTTGACTCCGTTGATCTGCACACACTCCCCACTCCGCGGCGACACAGACCTGGCTGAAAATCAGCAAAGTATCCCTTAAATGATGGCTGACACAAAACATTTATTACTGTTTGCAGATACAGTTCAGTCAGTTTAGGATGAAAAGTTGTTTTATGTCCTTAATTCTTCAGTTTTTATCCAAGTTTCAAAAATAACTCAGACAAAATCGGTATGAGGCGTTTTTGTCCTGCAGACCTACAACATGATTAAAAAAAGGCCCGGCTTTATTTTTAAAATAAAATAAAAAAAATAACTCACTCATTTATATGAATGTTAGTTATTAAGGCCCAAAGTTATGCATATTTTATTTATCACATCGTAGAAACAAAAACAAAATGTACATTTATATTTATACTTTAGTGTTTAGATATATTTATTTTATATTAGTACTTATGTTTAAATTTTATTGATATATTCTACCGATCCTACTTCTTTTAAGACTTTTGAATCAGAGCTTCTGTAACTAAAGGAAATTTCCCCTCAGGGATCGATGAAGTATTTCTGATTCTGATTTAAGGACGGGCCGTTAGTGTCCTCCCTCCACGGCTCCAACTTCTCATCCAAATATGGTCACTTCTGGTTCCAAAAAACCCAAGATGGTGATGACAAACACAAAGCTTCCAATAACACCATGATAGCTTCGCTAACATTTATAGACTTCAAACTTTTAAAACAAAACGCACTCACGCGGAAAAACTGAACAGAAGACTCCTTAGAGGATCTTTTAGTGCAAACAAATGAAAAACAGCGACACAGAAATGGCTTCGCTGCATCCGGAGCAACGCCATGGTTACGGTTTCTAACCAACATAGTCGTCATGGTAGCAACTTGTCAACAGACGGCAACCACGCCCTTAATTATAAACGACTTTAATAAAAAGTAAACAGGTGAGTTATATAAACCTTCACCCCCCCGTACATTTGTCACTAGCTAAAGTAACTAAAACCGTTTTTCTTCCAGGCTGTAAACACGTTTTTTCTGCTGTAAAGTTCAGTATTTTAACCAAGACCCAAAAAATGAGCCTGGCTCAGATGCAAATTTGTCATAGTGGCCAAAAGTGGAATTACACCGTCCGGCTCGGTCACGTGCTGCACACGGACCCCACTGACTGACATCAAAGAGACGTCTGTAAATCAGTAAATAATTTTTTGAGCGTTGAAACTCCCACGAAACAACTAATTTCACTATCTGGATTTAAGCCATCCAGCAAAAGTCTAACAGAGCCACAAGATTAAACGTTTTGGACTGCAGTAGCCAGCGTCACCCGCTCGGACACACTCGGCTGAATCATGTTTGTATTTTTATTTTTTATTGTTTCTGTGAATAATAAACCGTGAATGAGTGAAACGACAGTGGGGTTTTTTCTGTGCAGGTTGCAGAGCCTCTTCCCGCCACGCTGCGCAGCGGGAATCTGAGCGATTTAAAGAAACGCTGGGAACAACAACAGCGGCCTCAAACCCGCACCCCCGCAGACCCTCAGACCCACATCAGCCAACCAACGGGCCCAAAACCTAAACCTGCACCACAGATCCAGAACCGGCCACAAGACCAGGACACTGAGGCGCAGGTTCGCTCTGAGACCGGCGAGACCAGTTTGAACCAGCTGCAGTCGGACGACCTGACAGACATGGAGAAGCCCAGCAGAGACTCGGAGGGAGCAGCAGCTGAAGTGCCGGACTCCGAGAGGCCCAGTGTCCCCCTCAACAGCCTCAAGATGATGTTTGAGAAGGGCGAGAACCTGACCGACAAGGTGAGTCTTTATCTGGCTGTCAGGTGGGAGCGGGATCCAAAACTTTCATTAGACCTGATCAGAGTTTGGTTTCTGCTGGTCAACTGCAACACGAATGTTTTACTGCAGGGACCCTCAACCTGCTCTGCTCAGGGGCCACGTTTGTGAAATGACAGGAAGCCAGGGGCCAATCACAGCAGCCCCATACATGTTTCTAGGATTTTAGGACTTTCTATGTTTTAGGATATTTCTAGCAGCAGTCGGCACCCTACTGAGGGCCAAATAAGGGTTTTACAGCATGGAGTCAGAAGTTCACTGGATGCAAATTTAATAGTCTGAAACTTTCTTTAGTTTCATCTCAAACAACAGAATCAGGATTCGTTTCAGTTTAAGTAAAAAAAGTCCGTTTGTTCTGGAGGCCAGATCCCTCCAGTGCTGTCATGCTGTAGTCACATGGTGCAGCTTCACTTCATCATTCCTCATCTCAACACACACACACACACACACACACACACACACACACACACACACACACGCGCACACACACACACGCGCTCAGCTGACTTGCACATCCTCCCGACAAGCATCAATGGCTGGAGCTTCATGTGCCCCCGGGGCAGCTAATTGTTTTTAGTGGACCATAAAAGTCGAGGTATTTAACATCCAGTCATGCTTTCGCTCGAGGCGTCTTACATGTAAGTGCTCGTATTTGAAGTGTGACACGTTAACAACAAGCGTGCTGTTTTTCCAGAACACAGAGCGCCATTTACAGCAGAAAGCGAACATTACAAGTCATTATGAAGTGCGAAGAAGCACAATGGTGTTTCAGCATTCAGCGTGCTGAAAGGAGACTTATTTTACTTTTATTTTTTATTGATAATCTTACAATGTTGAATATTGTTAAAAAACATGGCCAAAGTTTTAAAAATTGGATAAACGTGTAGTAATCCCTGTGAGCAAACTCCTCAGGCTTCAGATCGTTCTGAATACTCTGTTTCCAACATTTTTTTTTTCTTCTACTTTGGTAACAGGCTGACTTCAGCTCGTGAAGTATTTCTGTATATGGACGTGTGCTCCAGGCACGCTACTGCAAGTGTTTACGGTACAAACACTGCTACATGTAGCTGCATGCTAACGTCAGAGAAACATGCAAACTAGGTTGCAGATGTTGTGTTTCAGCGTTGTGCTGGAACATGTCTGATTGTGTTTAGAAGCTTTTATTTGGGGATTTTTAACAGGACAAAGTGCCGCTGTTCTCCGTTAAAGTCATTCCAAGGCTGCAGTGATGGTGCAGAGATAAAGAGATGTGGAAAAACCCAAAAATGTTGATCAGTCAGAGCAGACCGGGATCTTTCGCAAGAGGGAATTTCACCACTGAACACAGACGAGTCGTGAAGAACCAATTTTCAGTGGAGCGCCGTCGGCTTCCTGTCGGGCCCGTGTTCACCAGTTGAGCAGCTTCATTAGAGGAGTTCAGAGAGCCGACAGCAGCTCCTGAAACTCTGAGCCAGCTCCCCAAACAAACAGCCACTCCTGAAGAATTTCTGCTCGTCCGTTCCTGCAAATCTTCCATCTCATGAGCAGGAACATATTTGGCCTGGCAGACGAGCTCAAACATCACCCTCACCAATCATACGCTGATCTTTTTTTCCCTTAAGGACGAGGGCAAAGTTTTTCTACACTTTTCTTAACAAATTTCATGCAAAGACAAACGCCAACAATGTGTCACTGCTTTCTGGCTTCCCTCCTCTCTCTGTGGCCCTCGGCCGCAAAACGACAACACAACACTTCTTATCTTCAGGTTATTATTAACTAAAGAAAAATACTTATTATATTACATTTCTGCCACGATATCCAACAATGTGTCACTGGTTTCGGACGTCCCTACCCGGTCTGTGGTTCTCAGTCCATCAGTTCCTACTGAAGACATTAATCTTTAAACAAAGTTTCAGTTTCCAAAAACAACAGGAGCTGCTGTCATTGACTTTTTGTGAAGCTGCTTTCATACTCGAACTCTGATCGGGCCCAAAAAATCAGGGCTGACCCACAGCGGCAGTTTTGGGCCTGAGCCCGATGACAATAAACAAGAACTTTCTTATTTTCATTTGATTATACACTAAAAATACACTTATTATATCATTATCCATTTCTGCAAATATATATCCCATGAAATTCAACACACTGGGCATTTATTATTTTATCATTTAATAATATAATTTTCTCCAGTATTCAGAAAAGAATTTGTGACGTCAAACAACATGCAAACAACACCCCCCTTACCCGATACTTCGAAAAGCAGGCAGCCTGAGCTAAATCGCTCCATACCATAGCAAAACATCACTGCAGCCTCGTGTCTATAACGAGTCCAGTAATTGCGATTACACTCATAAACAAGGTGAATAAAACGGGGATTAATTATGGTGGAGGATGAAGCACAAGCAAGTAATAATGTTAACGTTTATCAGCCAGCAGCAGCTAAAGTTACAGTAAAACCAACAAGGAGGTCAAGAGGGAGGAAAAATGTCCTGCGTCATCTCTAGAAGAGTTAACGTGGGAGACGGATTTGTTCGAAGGTGCATGATGACATGAAAAGTGACGGCGTAGTCGGTGTCTCTGTTCGTCTTTTCTAACCATGCACTTATAAATTCAAAATAAGCTTGTTTTGTAAATGATTATTAAAAATTAAAATTAATATATGAACATGAAATGCTATTAAATGTCTTGTAAATAATTTTAAAATAAAATAAAATGTATAAAATAATGAATAAATAAAAAATACAAAATATAATAATAATAATAATAATAATAATAATGTTGTATTATAATAATAAAAATAATACCTTTAAAAACAGAGTTTACAAAGTGCTTGTGCTAGCAAGCACAAACAGAAATGGGATATTTGGAAAGCAAAAATTCACATTGAACATAAGCGAGACAAAACGAGGGTGGAGTTACGATAAAGTTAAAATAAAAGAACAAAAGATGCGAGATGCACAATCTGAATATAAATTACTAAAAATAAAAAGTCCTAAAAACAACACGAATAATAAAAGCAATAAAATCCCAAAATTACAATAAAACATAAATTGAATAAATAAAAAGTAAAATAAATAAAACAGAAAATTGAATAAATAAAAATTACAGGATAAAATAGATTATAACGCAATGTTTTTACAACCTTGTTGGTCAAAATGATGGACAAAAAAAATTACTCTAAAGCAACAAGTGTTTTTATCTGCAGATTTATTCACGTTTGGTGCTCCAGTAAGTTCTGGCATCAACAGGCCTCCGTATATGTGACAGAGAATAAGAAAAATCATCACCAGATTTAAAACCTGAGAGAGTTTCTGTTGAGGTTTCATGGGATCCAGCACCAACAAAAGAGCGATTCTTGGCCAAAAAAAGAGTCAGAGAGCATTAAAAAATGTGCTGCTCCAACAAAGTCTTTGTTTTTCCTCCACTCTCACCTCGACACTGACCTCCTGCAGTACGTGGGCTTGTTAACCCTTTGAAACCTGGAACATTAGTTTATTTGTGCAGTGTTCAGATGCCTTTCCCAAACATTTAAGTCTTTCAAATCAAAGCTAATTAGTTTGATTTCTTTTGCAAAAATGGGAAAAATTCAAAGAGTAATTTGAAAATAAGTTTCCTGCAAAATGCACAAAAAAAAGTGAAAGGGGAAAAATGACCTAAAAAACAACACGGAGAGAATTATTTTAAAGTTATCAAAGACTATGGAAAATATTAAGTGAAGTGCATACACATTTATAATTAATATATTTAAAATTATGTTAAACATACTGTCTTCAGGTCATTTTCCTGTTTTGTTTTTTTACTTTTATGTTTTGCTTTTTATAAAGTTGCTAACTGCCTTCTTTTGTTCTTGCAAAAAATTAGGTCAATTTGCTCGGGTTACAAAGGGTTAAGGAGGAGCACTCTGGGAAGTCGGACACACTTTTACTTTTTTACTGTTAGTCTGACCAAAGGAGGGACTGTTTGGGGAAATCGTGTGGCAGTAATATAAGATCTATACAGTCCGTGTACAATAGCGTCGGCTGTACAGCCGCGGCCTCCGGTTCGTCTCCGTGGAGTTCGGGGCGGATGATGTAATGGTGCAGGCTGGCAGGCTCATGACTGCAGACAGCTGATCTGCCTCCTCAGACCGTCTCTCCCCCTCAGGACATCAAAGCTGTCCTCCTCCCCTCCCCACCTCATCAATCACCCCTGCTGTCCTCTCTGCTCCTCCGTCCGTCCCTGCTCTGTTTTCTCTCTCAGCTCCTCCTTCTACACCTCCTCTTTTTTTTTTAGTCATGCTGCACAGGGATGTTAGTTTGTCCACAACTTCCAGACTGAAATATCTCAACAACTATTGGATATTTTACAGACATGTATGTTCTCCACAGGATGCGTCCTTAAGACTTAAAAGGATGCTTTGTTGATTTTTATTATTTATTTAACTTTTATTTAACCAGGTTTGTCCCGCTGAGATTAAGAATCTCTTTTTCAAGGAAGACAGGGCCAAGACAGTCAGCAGTGAAGACACTAAGTTGCAGACAGAGACGCAAAGGGAGACGACTCGCGAGCGCTAAAATCTGCATTAAAGGAGAACTATCGATGAGTCAAAACTCTGCAGGAGTCAGTTGTCTCACCGGTCAGCCTAAAAACATCGACAACCTTCGAAGTCCTTTATTTTAGGTTTAAAAACATCTAACAACCACAGCTCCCTGAGTTTCAAGTCATTCTGACACTAATTCAAGGCTTTACTTCCACATTTTCGTATTGCCCGCCACCAACGCCGCCGCTGCATACACAAAGAGCACAGAAGTGGATCAAGAGACCAGGCCCCGCCCCTCGCTCTCACTCTCAAACTTCGACCAAAATCCAAACGTAAAACTGAGCAGCTCTGATCAGATCAAACCAAGATTCTGTTTCTGCACTTCCTATTTCTCTCCCAAAATGTTTTCAGAGACAAATTTTAGCTTACAGATTAACTGTAATACATCACAGCGAGACCATTTATTGGTCTGTGATGGCGCAGTGCATTCTGGTAGTCTGCAGGTTTTCTAATGTCACAGCTCTTTTTCTCTGGTCATGTAGCACCAAGCAAAAGTAGTTTTATCTTTCAGCTGCATAGACAGCCCAGTTTTATGTGAGGACCTGCTTATATCTGTGAAATACTTCTTTAAGCTTTAAGTTATGATCTTAGCATGCTACTGCTAGCATTTAGCTGGAAATGTTTGTCTTAAAATTTTTGGAAAATTTTCTTTAATTTTTTTTGTCATTTTAAAAAAATGTGGGCTTTTTTTCCTTTAAAACTTTTGTGATTTTTTTTCCCTTAAAAATTTTTGGGGAATATTTTTTCTTAAATTTGTTGATCTTTTCATAAAATTTTGAGTGATTTAAAAAAAATCTTTTTTATTCTTTTACCTTGAAAACTTCTAGGGATTTTTTAAAAATAATGTTTGGTAGTTTTTCCCCCCTTTAAAATGACTATTTAATTTTTCCTATACATTTTTTGATGATTCTATTTTCCTTAATATTTTTATGGTGGTTTTTTTTTCTTTTCTTAAAATATTGGGTGTTTTTTTATGGGTTATTCTCCTTTTTTCCTTAAAAGTATTTAGGGATCTTTTTCTTTATAAAAATATGATTTAAAAACAAACACAAAAAAAAAAACCATGCCCACTCTCATCCACTGGCCGGGTGAAGCACGCTGTCACTGAAATTAATTGACCTTCAGCCTGCTCGCTGAAAAAAACAGCCCCTCCCTCCCACACACAGCCCCCCCCCCCTCCTCCACTGTCACCCCCTGCACCAGCTGCTCCTCCACCACCCTCCCGTCTCGAATGACTCCACCCTGAACACCCGCCGCTTTATTCTGAGGCTGGGGGACCGTGACACAGTAAAAACACCCCCTCCCTCCCTCACCCATCTGTAACGCCACGGCACACTTTGCCTCCCCTCCCTTCGTCATCCCCACCTTCATCCGGCCACATCTCCCTTTGAGCAGCCCCCCCTGAACACCTGCTCCCCGTCGCCGGCTCCCTCCTCCTCCCCATCTCCAGAGGCCCTACCCCACATCTCTCCCCTGTCATAAGCCACATCGGGGCCGCTGCGCTCAGTCTGCCTCCTCTCTGCTGCTGGACTCCATCCCTCCGAACTGGCTTCACCTCCCCGTGTCTCTCTCCGCTGACTCTTTTATCCCTCGTGGCCTGTTTCTCCGCTCGCCTTCACCAGAGGTAGCTATGGAGTTTCCATTCAGAGCGTTCAATATGGGCTTTTCTTTGTTTGGCCTCTAAACAGGCGCCTGGCTTCATTACCCCGAGACACACTGTCTACTTTTACTCTGTCTGTCTGTTTCTGTCGACTTCTGTGTTGGATTAGGATGTTTTCTGTGCAGCTGAAAGAGGCCTTTTAGTCGACGCGGCTGCACAAGTGGTGAAAAACGGCTTCTCAAAGGGCCACTTCATGGGCTAACTTCATCACTGGCTCCTTTCAGCTCGCTTCGGACAATATTATTGTGCGACTCGGGTGTATTACCTAGTTTATTAACTCGTGCTGTTCCTCCTTTGTTTATGTTTTGCTTAATGTGAGATATTATTGTCTGTGGTGTGTGTGTGTGTGTGTGTGTGTGTGTGTGTGTGTGTGTGTGTGTTGTGTGTGTGTGTGTGTGTGAGAGAGGTGGGTTCAGGGACAGGGTGGGGTTATTACAGCAAGTCAGTCTGCAAGAGAGCTTTAATAGTATCAGGATTAGCGGCAGATTCTTTGTCTAGCCCGCTGATCCAGCCTCCTGAGACCAAGCCTGGCCTCGCGTGGCCCGACTGCTTGTTTACATCCCACTGACCCCCCCCCCCCCCCCCCGTCACACACTCACACACACACACACACACACACATGTTTACACCCCCTCCTCATGTACACGCACACACACATGCAAACCAGCCTCAGACACCCCCAGTCTCTGGAAGGTAATCCAGCCTCTGGGACTGATCCATGATGACGGTTTCTTTTGTTGGGATCTGACTCTCCAGGACCAGACTCACTCTGAGTCTTCATCTGGATGATTCAGAGTCGACGTGTGTGATTATTATTTATGATTGTGTGACTGTATGTTAACCCGCAAATTGAAATTGTGAATATAAAATACGTCTAATGGAAGCACGTCAATTTAAAAAACTCCCATTTATCGCAAAAAAGCTCGCATGACGTGGTTTTTCAGGGGAATCAAAAAAGCCAAATTTTGCAAAACTGCAATGGAAACACTTTTTTTTTAGCTTCCATAGGTCACATGATGCTACGTCTATGTGCTTGTCAGCAGGAACTGGCTCCCTCATGATGCAGCAGGAGCTACAAGAACTGTTATTACATCGATTAACTCTTCAAAAGTTGAGCGGATCATCCGGAAGTTTTGAATCCACAATTCCTCTGTGAAATTGTGGACTATCAGCTCCCAGAAATCCCTCATACGTGGACGCTCCCATAAGGGGCTCGCCTTTCTATATTGCTCAAATAACACGCCCACGTAGCCTTCGATTGGAAAAAATGACAGCTAGTGCTGTGGCTGCAATAGAAATAAACCTGCTAATGTTTTGAACATCGCCATGCTTCTTGGAGTGTTATCGCAGTCATCTTTAAATTGTATTTTAGTGATATTTTGAAAACATTGTTTAATTTTTCACAAATCTTTAATGGAAACCCACCTTCAGACTCTGATTATGTAAATAGTCTGGCTCATCTTTCTCGCCTGATAAAAGTACTGCTCTAATCAGTAAACAAAACGACTCAATTTGACGTTTTTGGCTTCAGCAGGCAGCTTTTTCCAGCCAAAAAAGCTCTAAAAAGCCACTTTACACAACCTGCTGAGCAGCAAACAGCTTACAAAGAAAAGTTAGAGACTAACTGGTGAACATAGTGGAGCATTTAGCAGCCGAAGTGACTGATATTTACCACAGGAGGTGGTGGAGACCAAAATCAGAGCTAAAAGAGAGTGAATATTTGACCTCAGATGAATACTAATGTTGCTCTGTAACTGCTGGACAGAAATTGGAGTCAAGAAAAGCTACCATTTTAACATCGGGGTAAGCAACTGTGTTAGCTCTGTTTTTTGGCTCTTGGCATTGTATCAGATACCAAAGGCTTTTGACGCCTGAGTTTGAGAAGCAGTTGTTAAGCTCATGTTGTTGAAAGCTTGTCGTGGTGCCCCCAACATGCCCAGTATGATGAAAACAGAGTACTGGGTGTAGTATAAAAACACAGAGAGACAGTGTTGTGTAAAGTTTGAGAAAACTATTCAGCGATAAGCATTAACTTGTCTGAACCATACTTGTTCAGTATTCACCTTGACGTCTGTTTTGTTTTTTTCTTATGAAATATTTTACCTGCTGCAGCCTGCAGACACTCAGCTCAGGTGTTCATCAGGTGAGGGAAGAAAACAACCTGGCACTGAACACTGGTGGAAAATCACCCAGAACTTTAATGCAACAGCTGTACCTTTTTTTTTTTTAAGGTACTCGAGTATTTCCAGTATTTCTCAGAAAGACACGTTATACTTTTTACTTCTCTATATTTATTTGATAGCTATACTAACATTTCAAGTCAAAACTTAACATTAAAAACAAATGAATCATCTTTTTAAAATATAATTTATAAAGTTTAAACCCGATCTAGCTGATCTAGTTTGGCCCTATTATAATGCCTCAGATCTCCTTGAATTGTTTTTCCTCTCAGATTAATTTATCCAATATTTCACTGAAATCAAATATTAGAGAAAAGTCCAAAATAGGTAATAAATTTTTTTTTAGCAAAGCTTTGTTTTTGTTTTTTTTTATTGCTGTTCTTTATCACAAATCATCCTACAACCTCTCAAATTCATTTTATGACCCTTTGAAGGGGCCCGACCCAGAGATTAAGAACCACTGGACCACACTACCACACTTACACATTATAACATGGTTAAAAGTAGCTCCATTTAACTACATAAAATATTGTAATAAAGTATCAAAAGTACCTGATCTGCAATTTTTTGAAGTACATTTTAATTATAATACTTCTTCCCTTTTACTTAAGACTTTAAATAGATGATTTTCAGTTGTAATGAAGTACTTATTTATTGTAGTATTGTTACTTAAAGGGATACTTTGCTGATTTTCAGCCGGCTCTGTATCAAAATAATGTGGGTTGTATGTGTAAATGAACTGTGGTGAACTAGACCAAAATCTGATTAAACGGTAAAACTACTCAGTGCTGATGGAATATAAATCAAGATTATGTTACGTCACTGTTTTTGTCTCTTCTGAAATGTTTTCAGAAACATATTTTAGTGCCTCGTTTGGTCGTAATACTGAGAGTTTATGATCTGCACAGTGAAAACGGCCGCCTAAAAAACGGAGATCAGACGGTAAAACTAAGCAGCGCTGACTCGCCTCTTTCTTGCCTCAAATGTTCAAACATGTTTTAGTTCACTTTTTAACTGTAATACGGGAGCATTTGTTACCAGTCAGCTATCATTGTGTCAAACGGGCGTCACATTACATCACCCATCAGCGGGAACATTAATTGGTCTGCTGTGGCGCAGTGCATTCTGGTAGTTGTAGGTTTTCCACCTTTTGAGTAAAAGCCTTTTTTCTCTGTTCATGTTGCATCAAAAATATTTGCGTCTTTCCACTGCAGAAACATCCTAATTTTATAAAAAAAATCTTTCCAGCGGTAAAAAAAAATCTGTAGTGAGCACAGAGGGGAAACTCCATTTTTCGGGGGGTACGTTGGTGCTGAATGAGTTGCGCATGTGTTTGGAGCTGAGATGTTTCTGTGAAAGCTAAATGTGTAGAAGCGTCATCCGACCTATTGTGTAATCTGGACCTGCAGCGACTGCAGGATAGCGCGCCCTCGTGTTGGCAGGACCGTCGGTGGGAGTGGTTTCTGAGTTCTGACTTGTCCGCTATTTTACCAGATTAAAAAAAACCAAAAAAAAAACGTTTTTTAATGATGAAGTTGTGTTTTATTTTGTGGGTTGACAGCAGCAGCTCTCAGCCTTTACTTACGAGACTGGACACATGTCCATGACCCCTAACATATGACCTTCATTAATGATCATTTTTAAATATATACATATAGTTTTCAGGTTTATAAAGTGAATATTTAAACTTTTTAATGTAACACAGCAACAGATAAATGATCAGTTTGTTTTCTGGACGGCGGTTGTTGACAGACGGGTGTCTGTCTGAGGCTCCGTCTCTCTGAGCTCATAAGGGGATTAAAGTGGTTTGGACTGGACGTGTGTGTGCGCGCGCACACACACACACACACACACACACTGTGATTCTCTCTTGTCTCTGCGTCTCCCTCTACACTTTGATCTTCCCCGATGGACCTTGCTGTTTCCAGCCTGTTTGCTCTATCAGCAGAAACATGTGAGCATCAGCAGGCTGTGTGTGTGTGTGTGTGTGTGTGTGTGTGTGTGTGTGTGTGTGTGTGTGTGTGTGTGTGTGTGTGTGTGTGTGTGTGTGTGTGTGTGTGTGTGTGTGTGTGTGTGTGTGTGTGTGTGTGTGTGTCTGTGTCTGTGTCTGTGTCTGTGTGTCTGTGTGTGTGTTTTCAGAGGTCATGCCGGACACTCTGGAGCTGTTTTTTGTTCTTTTGACTCATGTTTTATTGCCTTGTGTGTGTTTGTTTTTTGTTTTTTCTGCAGGTGTCCCGAGAGCATACGAGTAGGGGAAACAACGGTAATTCTGCCAACATGGACCAGCTAGGAGGTATGTGTTTTTATTTTTGTGACGTAGTTTTTGGGGCATTTTATACCTGAGCGATAAACGGAAAATAAGTTTGAAAAAAAGATGAAGAACAACATGCAGCAAATGTTCCTGGGCACACTCCAGTCAGGACTGTATATTACTTAAGAAAAAGACCAATACAGATAAATAAGATTATTCAGACACTTATCAGACACTTAATTAAACGCTATTTAAGACCTTCACAAAAAGGTTCTTTTAACCAAATTTAAGACTGATTTCTATAACAAAAAAACAATTCTCTTATGTAAGCTTTGCAGCTGTAAAGCTTTGTAAATCTACATTTTACCAACAGGTAAGTGTTATTATAAAGTTAAAAGACAATATAAGGTTCAGTGTTGGGTTTTAAGATTTTCATCATCAGAAATGTGGACTTCCACGCAGAAGAGCTTGACTCATTTGGACAAAAACATAAATAAAATAAAAAAGTGGGCAAAAGAAATAAGAATTAATTAAAGAAATAAGTGTTTCTAGTAATTAAGACAGCACAAATTCAAATGTAATGACTTTGACGGCTTAATACTTAGAAAACTGAAGACAATCTAAGACTTTAAGACTTTAGGGACCTGCTTATTCCTATAAAGTTTATTATACAATACTGTATTTCTTTGTTAGTACCGACAAACACTAAGTATCATTTATTTATTATTTATTTATTCATCTTGCTGCCTTTGCTGCTACTATTTACACCATTGTTACTTTACTTCGTAATTTTGTCTCCAAATGCTCTTGTATAGTTTTTTACTTTATTTTAGTTATATATGCCATCTTGTTTATTTATTTATTTTTCTATTTACTGTATTTACTTCTGTCCTTATGTCACTAAAACGGCTGAATTTCCTCGCTGAGGATCAATAAAAGCGTCAATTTTACTATTTTAATGTGAAAGAGTTCCACACTTTTCCCAGTTTTTCAGCGTTTAAGTTGATGTGGCAAAGTTATTAGCAAACAGTTGCTTATTTTCACATTCAGCAGTTACAAAGAAACACTGTCAATCAGTTATTTGTGTCAGTGTGATGAATATTCGGTATTCACTCTGTTTTAGCTCTGTTTTGGGTCTCCACACACTCCTGAGGGGAGTATTTGACTCTTTAGCTGCTAAA
The DNA here is from genome assembly GCF_008729295.1 of Plectropomus leopardus. Taxonomy (NCBI): domain Eukaryota; kingdom Metazoa; phylum Chordata; class Actinopteri; order Perciformes; family Serranidae; genus Plectropomus; species Plectropomus leopardus. Next base: position 33,013,536 of record NC_056470.1, on the reverse strand, counting down.
TGCTTCGCTGTGTTCACCTGATATTTGCTCAGTGTGTCTGTTTGCTGCTGAGCAGGAAGTGCGCAGTGGGTTTTTAGAGTTTGTTTTTTGCCCCCAAAAAAGCTGCAAATAGAAAACGTGGCCACAAAACAGTAAAGTTTGAGGACTCAATATCAAACCAACAAGCAGAAAGGTGCCAAAACGTTCTGTAAAACAGTTGAATCCAGTTTAAACGCTCCAATGATCAATTTTTAACACAAAAACACTTTTTATAGCTTCGGGCTGCCACATTAATCGAAACAAACAAAATCACAAGTGCAATATTCAAACCGCAGGAGCCGAAATGTTTTACAAAAGGTCAAATGTGTCACAATATCTAATCATAAATGAAGCACTGGGATGCTGCAGAGATGCCTCAGCCTACAAACACTGGAACATGATTGCTTAGTACCGCCAAAATTCACATCATTATCCTATTTAGATTTTTTTTCAGTAAAAAATGAAATGCAATCATTATCAATCCCGCTAAAATCGTGACTCTTATGGCAATATCTTTCAAAGCAGTTGCAGTTATTTTTGCAGCCCTACTACAGCTGCTTCAAAAACAAATGTAAAAGCAAATAATTATGCATTTAATGTCAAATGTGAACAACACACACGCACACACACACACACACACACAACACACACACACACACACACACACACACACACACACACACACACACACACACACAGCCATCATCTGCACAGCCAGCATTGTTCTGTGGGACTTTTCAATTAGTCACAAAAACAACACCCAACACGTCGTCTCGTCCTGGTTTCCTGCTCTGGATGGATTACATCCTTCCCAGAAGTGACCGCTGCAGAAACACGGTGATCAGCAGAGCACAGGAAGTCAGACCGAACCCCCTCGTTTCCCTCCGCACCGCACACGGCTCCTGACCTCATGTTCCCGTCCGCAGCCTGCATGACTAACCAGCACAGTCTGCACCCAGCCTGAACCGGGATGGGTGGAAAAAATATAAATCCTGAGCAGGAACGTCTGTCTTGTGATGCAGAAATCACCAAACGCTCACAACAAGCAACGGACCGAAGCCGTGGGTTTTAGAAGCGAAAAAGTATTTCTGACCAGTTTGAGAGAACAAATCGCAGCCGTGACGCTTCAGACGAGGTCAACTGTCTCCCTAAAACCTTAAATACCTTTTAACAATGCATTAAAAGCTGCTTAAAAATTACAACTTTTGCATCAGTCTTACCTTCTCCGTGTTGTGTGTCGTTGCACCAGATGGAAGTCTCGCAGAGTCGACTCCTCTCCGGGACAGGATGGCCCTCTACCAGGCTGCCATCTCCAAACAGGAAGTCTCGCCAACCTCCGTCAGTGTGAGTACGCCTGTCAGTCATCCTCCATCCCTTAAATCACCACCGTCAGCCGCTTCCCTCAGGGCACAGCTGCAGAGCCCCCTGTGCAAAGAGCAGCGCACACAGGAGGTCATTAGAAATCTTAATCAGTGAGGACGGACGCTTTGAAGCCAGTTTGTGACCTCAGCTCACAGCATTTTAATTTTGCTTTCTGTCCTCACCATCGAGCACCTGGTGCCTCTTTTAACCTTTTCAAACCTGGATCGACATCAGTTTTCTTGTGCAGCATTCAGGTGTCTTTCACAAACATTTAGACCTTTGAAACCTCAGCAAATTTAGGAAAAAGGCAATGAGCAACTCGGCAAGAAATAGCCCTCAAGTTGTAAGAATTTAGGAAAAGGTGAAAAGAAAAGTACCCAGGAATCTGTTAAACATAAATTGTAAATAAAAAAGAGAAAATTATTGGAAACATTTTTTTTAAATGGGGAAAATGTAAAAAAAAAAAGTTTAAACTTATTATTATTACCATTTCTATTTTATTAATTTTCATAAATTATTTCATATAATTATATTTTTATTTAATACATATTTATTTTGTGGGGAAAATGTAAATAATTGTGACCTATTATTATAATCATTTTTATTTGATTTACTATTCATATATTTATTTCATGTCATTATATTATTAATTATAGTTATTTTATATCTTTTTTTTCTAGGTCATTTACTTGTTTTCTTTTGTTTTATAATACCTGTTCTCAGTTTATTTTCTTGTAACTTTTTACTGGTGAAGTTGAAAAAAAGAAAAGTTTTAAATAGTAAATAAATAGTAAATGTAGTTCCATTATATTTCAGCGAAGGTAGACACTTTATTTTGATTTATTTTAACCTTTTTAATTTATTTTATTTACTTTAATTTGTGGTTTAATTGCTTTTGTTATTGTTGTTTTTGGTCTATATCTTTGTATTATTTTATATTGACATTTCACATCTTGCATCTTGCGTTATTTTCCCTCTGGTTTTAATTTTATCCAAACTCTTTCATCTCACTCGTGTTCAATAGTACTGTTTGGCTTCCTGCTTTTGTAACGCTGTCTATGATTTTAAACTGTTTTCTCCAACACTCGGAAACTCACACCAAAACTACTGAGACTGACAAACAGCACTGGGAGGGAAAATATGTACTTTTAATTTTAGGGTGAGCTGTCCCTTTGAGTAAAAGTACAAAAATATCAGCAACAAACTTTCTTCAAAGTACCAATAGTAAAGTACTTTAAAAGCAGAATGGCCCACTTCAGAATTATATATACTATATTACAGGATGATAATTATTAATATGTTAATTCATAATTCTGAACTTCCTCTCTCGTTTTTTCAGAGCGATCAGGTGGACGGTTTCTGTGGGAAGCAGAAGGAGAACGTTCCTCCGTGCAGTCTGGACGTGGTGAGCAGTCTGACAGTAATCATTATTCATGTGATTTGAACGATGATAAATGACGTCATATTTCACACACGCTGGACGTTTTGCTGAAAAGCCTCCCACGTTGAAACATGCCACTTTTTGTGATGTACAACAATTTAGCGAATGAAGCAGGACTGATTTTGTTCTCTTGTTCCAGACGCCCGAGTGTGAAGCAAACAGCAGGAAGGTTTTACCGCAGAGAGCAACGGTAATTTACTTTCCATGTCTTCATATGACTCCGGATGATCGGAATTTTCTCCCCTAATGAGAATTTGGCGATCGGCCATCATTAGAGCGGATGTTTGAGTGTAGATGATGACATTTTAAGCTCCTAAAGTATATTATTTAACCCTTTAAAACCCTAAGCAAATTGGCTTGATTTCTTTTAAAAACATGGGAAGAAGGCAACGAGCAATGAAAGAACAAATGACCCAAAAATTAGTAAAACAGTACAAGAAAATTAACTGAAAATTAGTTTCTCACACACACACACACACATAAACAACAAAAACAAAACCAAAAAATTAAAAAGTAAATAAAACAAACAGGACAAATAAGACATGGAAAAATATGATTAAAAAATTATAATAATTTCTCAACATTAAGTCTGTAATTCTGAGAATTACAAATATAGTTTTTGCATATTTTTTTAAGTAACTTCCTAAAACTGCCAATTTAGAAAAGATTTATTGCCAAGTATCTCATTGCCTTTCTTTCCATGGTTTTATGGAACATCATAATATAACACAAGATAATTTTAAATATGTAATTATGATGTTTTTAATTGTATTTTCCCCCTAGACTATTTAAAAATAATTTTCTAAATCTACTGAATTTTTGCAATATGTGGAGCATTTTTTTAACAAGTTGCTCATTGCATTTTTTCCCATTTAAAAAATAAATAAATTAATTTAAAAAAATAAAAATCACACAAATTTGCTCATGATTTAAAGATTTAAATATTGTGAAAGTTACTGCAAGTCTAAATTGGTTAAATTCAGTCTGTAAGAGTCACTTAGAAAAACCATAAATCTACATTTATTTTTGATTCATGTATCTACTACCTACAGTAAATTTAGTGCATTATAGTTTGATAATCACTGCTTTTTTTTAAATTTCCTGAGCCTCTATGTGTCATTTTCTGTATAAAAGTCAACTCTGCTTGTATTGAACATGAAAAACAGCTCCATCTCGTGTTCGGAGCACATCATTACCTTTTCCTCACTCTGCTCGTGTTGTGATCCCAACAGGCTCTGCTCCTGGCACGCCTGCGTCCTCCAATCAGAGAGACTCCTCTCAGCCCAAAACTCCCAAAGTGAGTCCTCACAGGAAACGCCTTCACAGAGAAAATATACACTTACGTTGTGAATGAGTGAATTAACTTTGTGTGTGTGTGTGTGTGTGTGTGTGTGTGTGTGTGTGTGTGTGTGTGTGTGTGTGTGTGTGTGCAGAGCTTCCGCCTGCCTGTGAGGGAGACCTGTGTGACGTGTCTGAAGACCGTGTATCCTCTGGAGAGGCTGGTGGCCAATCAGCACGTTTACCACAGCTCCTGCTTCCGCTGCTCGCACTGCAACACCAAACTCAGGTGAGGACGGCACCAACATAACGATGCTTTCTAAAAAAAACAGAGAGGGACTGAGGGAGTTAACTCTCTCTAGTCTGAGATCCCTTTTTCGAAACTCTATTTTCTCCTCCAACATTTAGCCAAACACAACATTTCCTACAAATTTAAGTAAAATAAAAAAATAAATGTGATGGAGAAAAAAATAGGGAGTGCCTCTCTTGGTGGGTAAATGTAAAAAAGTCAGGTGCTCTTAAAAGAAATGGTAAATTGTCACATAAGCATAAAAAGAAGTGACTGTTCCAGCTTACTCAGAGTCCAAGGTGCAGGCTCGCAGTGCAAAAAGGCATCCGGGGCACTTAAATTTATTACAACATCTCTAATTCTCACACAGATAAACCAACATGTTTCAGCTTCAGTCTGCATCAGTGTGTAAAATGCATCAGAACAGGTGTGTCAATTTAAACTCAGGAGATCACGTGACAAAGGTCACATGACATGTTGGTAGTGCCCATTCAAGAAAAAAAACACTGCACTATATACAAAAAAAATGTGATTATTTTGTCAGATATTGCAGTATCAGTCATGTTTCATTTTCACCGAAAAACACAAATAAAACATATGATGTCATTTTTGCTTGGGTCTGTACCAAACAAGCATGTTGTGACACATTTGAGCTTTCATCAAAAAACTGCAGCTCCTGAAATTTGGATATTGCACTTTGCCATATTGTGGTTTATTGTGCGCTTATGGCATTTTTGTGTTAAAGTAAATTTTGAGTTTAGTCCACACTGTTTTTTTGTTTTTCTGTGTCAAGAGTTTGGAAAAAGTGAAATAAAAATTACACATTACAAAGTGCAGAAAAATGACCACAACAACAATATTTATAATAACAATAACAAGTTATAGATGAACCAGAATACATAAATAATTACTTTGATTTAAATATATATAGAGAGAATAGTAAAGTAATAAAACAAGTAATAAACTAAAAATAAAACATAATTTCTCATTTTTGTAGCAGCATGTCTCTATTTTCTAATTTTCCTAATTTAACCATTTTCTGTCTCCCTCCTGTTAGTTTGGCGAACTACGCCTCCCTGCACAACAACGTCTACTGCAAGCCGCACTTCTGCCAGCTCTTCAAGGCCAAAGGAAACTACGACGAGGGCTTCGGCCACCGTCCGCACAAAGAGCTGTGGGAGAGCAAAGCAGAGAGCGGCGAGACCTCGCCACAGTCCGCCGCTCAGACCAAGCCAAAGAGCCCGGCGCCGGCCTCAGACCTGGACAGCCCCAGTGTGGAGGACTCCCCGCTGGCTAAAGTCAACGTGCTGATGGCCACGATGGAGGCTCTGGGACAGGGATCAGCGGAGAAGGCTGACAGACCCACAGAGACCCGCAGGCTGAAAATCTCCTGGCCGCCGCGCACAGAGCAGGAGGACTCGACCGGCCGCAGCGGAGCCACGGTGACCACAGACGAGGGCCCCGCCAGCAAGCCCATCAGAGCCAAGTGGCCCCCAGAGGAGGACTCATCCCCCGAGCAGCCCAGAGAGACGCCCTGCCTGCGCCGCACCTCCTCCCTGAAGGAGCGCAGCATGCCCTTCACACTGGCGGGACAAACTCCTGCTGCTGAGGCCAGAAAACAGAGTCCGCCTCCTCCGGAGGACGAGCGGCAGCTCAGCCCTGAACCGTCCAGCATGATGGAGCTGCAGCACGGCGGCCAGTCCACAGACAGCCAGACGCCCACCGAGGACAGCTGCGTGGACATCCACACCAGCTCAGGAGAGGAGGAGCAGGAGGCGGAGACTGAAAACCATCATTTCACCAAAGAGGAAGATGACACCCCGGATCAACAACAAGAGGAGGAGGAGAAGATGGAGGAAGACGGAGGAGTGCTGGAGGAGGAGATGCCGCCTCTGAAGCTGCAGGAGACGCCAGCAGAAATGTCGTCTCCTGAAGGTGAGGTGGAGGCCAGCCGCTCCTCTCAGGATGTGGGGTTCTGGGACAGCGAGGAGGTGGATGACAAGGAGGAGGAGGCGCTGACGGTGGAGGAGATGATCAAACGAAACCGATACTACGAGGAAGAGGAAGAGGAGGAGGAGGATGTATAAACTGATCGAGGACTCTTGGAGGACTTCCTGCCATTCCTTTTTTTTTTATATATGCTTTCTTCTTCTCTTCTTAAAAGAGAGTTGCTGCAGTTTCTAGTGTGAACTCTACTGAACTCTATTTGTGCCTCACTTTCTGAAACCCTCAAAGCCATTCCTACACGGTAGTTTTTACAAGACTGTCGCTCTGACATCTTTTGTTTTTTAATGTACAATATTTAAAATTACGCCCTGTGTAATGAATATTTTTAGCACAGAAACGTCCAAATGTTACGACACAGAGAATTATTTTTGTGTACATGGCTTTTGTAATTTTCTATTTTCACTCAACGCCTCCTAAACTGCAGCGAATGTAGCTTCTCAGTGGAGTCACGCTGAAAGACGACGTGTTAAATGGTTTAGACCTGCCGCTCTGTTTTAGAAAAGAAGCCCAGCACTTTGATCTGTCACCATGTTATTAAATGTTAGACGTATTCTCAATAGAAACTGTCAAAAACTTTTTGTTTTCAGTTGCAATTCTGTATGTATGCATTAAACTTACAAAAAAAACCTTTCTATTTTGTTTTCCAATTTCAGGAGTTATAACTGGATCTGAAAAATGTTGTACTGTTGTTTTTAAACCAGGGGACCAAATATCCTAGATTACTACTGTTTAAATAAATTGTTATATAGAAAACATTTTGTCAGAGTGGTTAATCCTGTTTTTGAGATTTCAATGGTAGCAACTTCAAGACAGTCTTATGGTGACAGAGTTGGTCGCATAATTTTTTCGACTCCATGGCCCTTTTTGCTGAAGCCCGACTTTTCTACGATAGAAAAGCACGTATCAACATCGGGAAAAGTTGTGCAGGGTTTGGAGTGAAGGCAGCAGACTGCGAGAGGATCCCCACCAACAGCATACGACGAGTGGCCAGTCAGACCAGAGGGGAGAAATGACACAGAAAGCGCCGCACAAAAGGACGACAGAGAGCCGGCATCAGGGTGAGGCTGACCCGACTTGGAGCGAGAGCTGTTCCTCTACCAAGCCTTCTTCTGGCTAATGTCGGGTCACAGGAGAATAAAGAGGATGAGATGCGATTGAGGCTCACTGACGGGGAAACCAGAGACTGCTCTGTGCACATCCTCACAGAGACGTGGTTAACCCCTAACATCCGGGATCAAGCTATTGCACCAGATGGGTGACCTTAGCTGTGTTCAAAACTGTTTACTCACTCACTATTCTCCATGTAGCGTGTATTACATAGTGAACTATAAAAGGAATAACCTACATAACCTATATAAACCTACAACGAAAATTCAGACACTACACTGGAAGTTTTTTTCCTCTGGAAATACACGACCGCATTGCGTTATGGTATACAGGAGTAAAATGTAGGGTACATCATATGTACACTCAAATTTGCTGTGCATTGTGGGTATTTTATAGTGCACCATATAGTGGATGAAATTAACCTTTGAGAATTCGAACACTACAACAAATTGGCAAACACACTATATAGTGCACTGTTTCTGTGATGGGGAGCGGTTTCAAACACAGCTCTTGTTCAGAGCCAACAGGACGCAAGACTGATGAAAATTTTTAAAAAATGCACTGCAGGAATTGAGTGATGCCATCAGCAGTGAAATGCCCGCGCAACTGGTTTGAATCTTCATAGTAGCTGCTGATTTTAATCAACTTATCCTTCAACTCCAAAGAAGTAGCAGGATCAAGGACAAATTGTAATAAATCTACCTTGTACCTTGTAGGATTAAAGTATTTACACTAAAACTCTGTATTTCGGGGTTTATTTATTTATTAGGGTAATTTATTCAAGACTATTAAAGACTTTTAATGCCACTCAGTAATATTTAATAATATATATTCTCTATGTCCTTTGGACAATTTTCTCCAGCTTTTTTCATTTTTTAATATAAATTTTTTTTTGCAATTTGCTTGATTTCTTGTCAAGTCACTCTTTGCCTTCTTAACCTGTATTTTTTAAAAAAAATCAAACCAATTTGTTCAGGGTTCAAAGGTTTAAATACTTGTAAAATAAGTCTAAAAGAAAAATTAAAGGGGTTAAAGTACATTTCAAACAAAACCATCTTTTTTTGTTTGTTACATTACTGAAACCTTTATTGATGATCATACACGTACTGAACAAGGCCATTATAGTGCAAGTCAACAAGGCGAGGGATCATTACAGGAGTCCTTGGTGAGTAAAATCAGAGACGCTACAAAACTTTAAAACCAGATTTAGCTCTAATTTGGTTCAACCGTGACACTTTTTTTGTAAACTGAGATTCTGAGTAAACTTTAACTTAAGTGACTTCAATACCCTGAACTTCAGACGTGGCCCCGAAACGTCCACATCAGTGTCTCATTAATATCTTTGCACTGTCTAGCATAATAAGTTTATAACAGTTCAGGCTGTCACCACCTGATCGTAAGTCTCTGTCCAGCCCTGCAGGAGAAGAAAAACACATTTACAGATTTTTTTACATCATCAGTGGCTCTGAAACAAAATGCATGACAACAGCTAAACATACAATCTCCAGCAGATATGTGATTTAAATTTAACCCTGTGTAGTAATTTTACATCATGTTGTATTTCTAGCATCACTGTCTGCAGTATGAATAATGATGAAACTAGAGACCTGCTGTGTGCACCTGACGGGTAGGTACAGAGGAATGTACATTATAGTTCATGTTGTAGCACAGATATGGGAGATGCAGATGATTTTAGCTGACAATAATGTTGATTTTATTCCCTTCATTCTGAATCATTTGTGTGGAAACCAGCTCCCACTGACACTAAAACAGTATTTCTTTCCTGTGCAGATTGCTTTAACTCTGAGGTCTGTATCACAAAACAAACTCAACTTGGCGTGTTTGGATTACCGGATTTAAAGGTCAACTGTGTCAGATTTAGGGGGAGTTAGTGACATCTAGTACAATTGAAAACTGCAACCAGTTGAAAGTTATATTATTTTCAGGTGATTATGCTTTTAAGAAAACATACTTGTTATATTACATTACAGACAATACACCCCCCCCCCAAATCCTTCACACTTGACCTTTAATTGAGCCGAACTCATGTGATCCTGGATAACCAGCGTAATCTAATCCGGCTATGAGGGAGTTCACATGAGAAAAGAAGTGTTGTTTAACCGAATTTACACATTAAAGTGCATTTACAGGTATTTCAGAGCACTAATATGTACAAAAAGTGAATATATACCTCTTTGCATGTGAAAAGTGTGAAAATGAAAAAAGTCTGGGGGTGTAGAGTTAGAAAGAAGTGAGTTTACAGACCTCTGTGTAACGGTGCGTTGCATTTTCTCTGGGAAGTTGCAATTTCCATGAATACGAACTTAATGTGACACGACGTGAAACGACAACATTATCAAGTTACTGCAAAACATACAAAATATAATCACACAACTAGAAAAGCTCTGGAAACATGAGAAATAAAGTCATGCTGATATATAAATTCGTGTGGAAATTATAGTCAATTGAGCTGCAACTAATGTTTTTTGTTTTTATTGATTAATCCAATGCCATTTAATTTTTTAGTTATACGATTAAAAAACACCCATATAAACTTCCATGAGGCTGGGTGATATCTTCAAGTTCTTTTAAACCAAAAGTCCAAAACTCAAAGATATTCTATTATTCCAGATATTGTTATCCTCATACTAACAGGGTTTCCCAAACATTCATGTGTTTGAGAATATATATATATATGTATATATGCACCTTTTGATTATTCATTGCACCACTGTGTCGGAGCACAGAGTGTACTCTGGGTACAGATGGAGCAGCAGAACATCAGGCGAAGTTAAAATGAAACTTAACCGTTAAATGCGCTAGGTCTTAAAAGTTTGCATTCACTTGCCTCTGCAGCAGCTGCTCCTCTCATCCATCCATCTGATCTGATCAGCTCTGACTGAATCGATAGATTATCCAATCGAGTGAGTCACAAACTGCTGCTGATGAAAAAAATAACTCCTGACGAGCTCTGCCTGCACTGCGTTCATGGACCTATGAAAATGCGGATGTATTTAGCATTCACTATAAAGAGGAGAAATGATTAGTCAGATAAATGATGGGTCAATCAAAGGAAATATATGGTTAAATATTTTGCTAACTGATTTATGGCTTTAGTCATTTTTAAAGCAAAAATATAAAAGATTAACAACAGTTCCTCAAGTGGGATGATTTTCTGTTTCACTTACCTGCGCTCTTATTTTACAGTAACATAGATTGTTGTTTGGACAAAACAAGCCATTTGTGTTTGGGCTGAAAAAAGCACGATCACAGCAGCCATCTAAAGGCTGTTTCTGTTCTTTTTTTGCCTTGCTTCTATATTGGAGCTAAATGCATTTGGCAAATATCTCCGCCTCACAGAAGATGATTTTTAATTTCTTACGACTCATATCGGGACACCAACACAAGCGGCGACCATTCAAGATAATTCGGTATTAATTTTAGCTCCACATAAAGTAAATAAACATGATGTTCCTCAGCTAATGCGGCCTTAACAACGCAGTTCACACAATATAATAACTGCTGAATTATTTAATCAAGTTCTACTAAGTGAAACTTGACTTTGGAGAGCTCTCTATTGGTGCCTTATTTTGGTATTGTGCACCACAGGAAGTTTGCAATTTTGTGGTATGCTTGCTCATAGAAAAATAAAGCTCTTCTTTAAATGATAGACTTAACACATATTTATATGTATGCCTATATTTCATTGGAAGTTTTAAAGCCAGGATAAAGTTTCTTTAGCAAAAAGTATCATGAAACCGTCTGAGAAAATCACGAATCAAACATTGACTTAATTTAAACTGAGTTGTTTTTGACTAAAACAAACCAAAAGACTAAAATCTGACTCACAAACAGCTGTAATTATCACTAACTAAATTTAAAATTCCTGTCAAAATTAACACGACTTAGCATGGCGATCTAACAGTTATAAACCAAAGACGACTAATGGACTAATCTGTCTTTGTGATACAGACCTCTGGTGCTGCTGTCGAATGCTGTGCAGACACACAAACACAAACATGCAGCAACCAAACGTCATTGTCTTTACCTTAAAAAAAACCAAAACATCCAGCAGTTAATTCTACATGTCATTTTGGCTTCACAGAAAATAAGTTATCTTCTGACTACAAAAGCAAGAAATTGGTTTGATCCGATTTAAGTTAAACTGCAAAAAAAATTCACATCATTCTAACTTCACGGTGAAAAAGTGGGTGAAAAGAAGCATGAGAAGAGAAATAATTCTTCATAGTGCGGGCAAACATGCACATTTTGTTCTCCTTTTGTGTGAAACTTACACAAAAGGAGAACAAAATATTAAAACAGTTTTACACACTGCAGTACAATGCAGTCTAATGCAACCGCCCTGCAAATTATGTGTGAGGTTTGCAAAGTTAATTTTTAATTTCAGATATTTTACTTTATGGTTCCTTTTATGGCTGATGATTGTGCAGCTGCATGGAACTGCATTATACTGGAAGGTGTTTTATTTATTTTGCCCACCCACTGTATTCATGTCTGCTTTAAATGTCTCCTCAGCCTTTGAAAAAAACAAAAACACGTTCCCTGAACTTTTGACAAAGGAGATAAATTTTAACCAAAGCTCTCATAGAAAATATACCTGTGTTCTGGCTCCGACATGAAACTATAAAAACTCACAAATCTATGCATCCACTCTGATCTGACGCTGCTCTGCAACAGCATCGTAAGTGAGGTTATGATTGCCAAACCTGTAATAATCCTCTATTTTATTCTCGTACAAAATGAGAAATATTGCAACAGATCTACAGTTTACTTCCAGCCAGCTCCAAGGGAGCAGCGAGGGGAGGGAGGGAGGTGGGGCAACAGCAGGTCCCTGATCGCTCACAGGAGGGCAGCCTCGCCCAGAGAGAGAGGACAGGGAGGAGGTTGGGAAAGAGAGAGTGTGAGAGAGAGAAAGAGGGGGACAGAGAGAGAGAGAGAGAGAGAGAGAGGGTCTATTCCCTGAAACATAAACCGCCAACGAGCTCTGACTCGGCACAACTGCTGGCCTCGCTCTGCTTTGCTTGGGGTCGTGACAAATAAAATAAACAAAGTGTGCCAGACCTCATGAGAGGGATTTAACAGCTCAGTGTTTGAGACCGTGCAGCATGCAGAGGCCGGTGAGATGTGAGGATGATCGCAGTACAGATTGCATAGAATTAACAGTTTAATATCTTCCAGGTGTTTTTAGCTTCGAGGTGCAGCCGTGTATTCCTACATGCTGTTACCTATGCGGACCTCTCTGCTACACGTCACAACCGGGAGGACGTTTTGTTGTGTTTCTGTGGAGTGATGACTGTGAAAATGTACAGGTCTTATAAATAAAAGCAGAGGCAGCGTCGAGGGCGACGACAGCGACGTGCATGTGTGCAACTGAGTGTGTTCTGTTAGCAGCATGCTAGGCTACCGTGGGCGGGCTCTACAGTGCAGCCAGCTTTTTGCAGGGCATCATGAGTCCGGTCCACGCGCTCCACTCATCCACTGAGGGGATGCAAGTCCACCTTGACCTTCTCTCCGCTGCTCAGCATCCCCACGGTGGGGTAGAGTCCACCGGGAGGGACCCCCATCTCCCTCCGTCCCATCAGCTTTCCGTTCCTCGTAAAGAACACCTGCAGGAGCACACAAGGGCGACATAAGTTAAAACACACATTTCTGGTCAACTTACGTCCCGCGGGCAAACTCTGCTTCCCGACAGGGTGCCAGATGGTCCCCCAACCATTTTCTAGTTCATATAAAAATAAAGTGATTCACACTGGGAATTGTTCTTGTACTTTTAGTATACATAAGGTGCCAGAGTGCATAAAACGGCATCAAAATGGAGCTTGTTTATCCAAAAAAAGTACCAGTGGAGGATTCCCCGCACCCCCCAACTAAGTTGCTGGCTAAGCCCCAAATGTCCTAAAATCGTAGAAACATCTGAAAATCCTAGAAATGTGCAAAAATCCAAGAAACAACCTAAAATCCTAGAAATGTACTTATATCCAAAATGTTCTAATATCTGAGAAATGTCCAAAATTCCTCAAAACGTCATAAAATCCAAGACAAGTCCTTAAATTCTAGAAATGTGCAAAAAACGATAAACGTCCTTAAATCCCAGAAATGCGCTAAAATCATAGAAATTTACTAAAACCGAAATGTCCTAAAATCTGACAAAAGCCCAAAATCTGAGAAACGTCACAAAATCTGAGACGTCCTAAAATCCTCGACACTTACTAAAATATGAGACACGTCCTTAAATCCTTGAATTGACCTAAAAATCATAGAAAAGTCTAACTATCAGAGAAACATCCTAAATCTTAAAAAAATGTCCCAAAATCCTAAACACAAGTTTAAGTCTGAGAGAGGTCCTAAAATCCTAGAAATATCTTAAAATAATAGAAACGTCCCAAGATCTGAGAGACGTGAGTCTTAAAAACATCCTAAAAGCCTAGAAATGTCCTAAAATTCAAAAAACGTTAAAAAATCCTAGAAACGTCCTAACACCAGAGAAACATCCTAAAATCCTACACACATGCTAAAATCTGAGAAAAGTCCCAAAATCCTAAACATGTTTAAGTCTGAAAAAGGTCCTAAAATCCTAGAAATATCTTAAAACAATAGAAATGTCCCAATATCTGAGAGACAACTTAAGTACTAGAAATGTGCTAAAATCCGAGAAACATCCTAAAATCCTACACACGTTAAAATCCTAGAAATGTCCTAAAATCCTGGACGCATGTATGGGCCTCCTGTCGTTTTGCAAAGGTCGCCCCCAAGCAAAGCAAGCTGAGTGTCACTGCACATTTCACTGATGGTAAATCCTGATAAAAGAAATGATTTTTCATGATAGCAACACAAACGTCACTTGCGAGCACACCGTGTGCCAGCTGAAAACAGGAATTATGTGCAGTTAGGAAATATCGTTAAAGAAATAGGTGACAGTGTAATGTCTGTGTTCTTGGAACGGGAAAAAAGTCAATGTTTACAGAACATGTCTCTACTAAATCAGCGAGTGATCAAACATTATCCAGCTGTTCTCAAAAGAACATCAACAAGCTTTTCAATGCTAATACCGAGGGCCTCTTTCCAAGTCTGAGAGCAAATACCGACACACTAAAACAACAAGTGAAGTACTGTGGAGTGTGTGTGTGTGTGTGTGTGTGTGTGTGTGTGTTCGATAAATCAGGCTGAGTCACTTATCAAACATTTACTGTACCACCCACTCGAAAAAAAAGAAAGGCTTAACCGCTATTCAATTACAGATGAAGGGCGAGTGAAACTGCAACAGGCTTCATTAGTTTGAACAACACCGACACCCCCCGCACACGCGTGCAGCCGAGCCCACAGAGACCGCTGTGATGTCAGAGAGCAGTGCATTGAGGGTAATGAGTCCTGCTGAATAAATATTGACAAATCTCTGGATTACGGCTCGGCCTGTTCTGTTCTCACCCACTTGGGTTTCAGGACTGTGTGCACTCGCGCTCGCTCGTGACCCCCACCTCGGCCTCGACTTACGCAACTGTGTGGGCACGTTCGCCCAGCGGCCTCGAGTCAAGACAGAGTGATAACCACAGTAATTTATACAATAAGAAAACAGCTGGTCAGATTATTACTGTACAGTGACTTCATGGACGGACGATACAGAAAAAGGTGGATGGTGAAATAGGGATCTTTTTATGCTATATCGCAATATACAATAAATACATTATACAGACAAAAGTATTGGGCTGTCTACACATTACACCTACAGGAGCTTTCATGACATCCCATTATAAATCCACACGCGTTAATATGGAGTTGGTCCCCGCTTTGCAGCTATAACAGCTTCCACTCTTCTGGGAAGGCTTTCTACAAGATTTTGGAGTGCGTCTGTGGGAATTTTTGCCCATTCATCCAGAAGAGCGTTTGTGAGGTCAGACGCTGATGTTGGACGAGAGGGCCCGGCTCGCAATCTCCGCTCTAGTTCATCCCAAAGGTGTTCTTCCACACCAAACCCATCCAGCCGTGTCTTTATGGACCTCGCTTTGTGCACTCGGGCACAGTCATGCTGGAACAGAAACGGGCCTTCCCCAAACTGTTGCCACAAAGTTGGAAGCAGAGAATTGTCCAAAAATTTCTTGGTTTCCCTTCAGTGGGACTAACGGGCCGACCGCAGAAAAACAACCCCACAGCATCATCCCTCCTCCACCAAACTTTACAGCCGGCACAATGCAGTCAGGCAGGTAACGTTCTCCTCATCAGACTGCCAGATAGAGGAGCGGGATTCGTCACTCCACAGAACAGGTTTCCACTGCTCCAGAGTCCAGCGGCGGCGTGCTGTACATCGCTCCATCCGAGGCTTGGCATTGTGCTTGTTGATGTAAGGCTTACATGGAAACCCATGACAGTGTTTGTGCTGATGTTAATGCAAAGAGATTTAAAAATAAGACACGCACATCCTGTAGTGGGCGCTGGATCCAAGATAAACCAAAATGTAAAAAGATAGAGGTCCGAACACCAGGGAGCTACCCTTAAAGGATTTTATTCTGCGAAATAAGTGACGTTTCGAATCACTTATTTCTCAAATCAGCACTGGGCGACCCCGCTCTGTAACTTTACATGGTCTGCCGCTTTGTAGCTGAGTTGCTGCGGTTCCTGAACGCTTCCACTTTGCAATAACACCACCTACAGTTGATCGTGGAATATCAAGGAGAGAAGAAACTTCACGAATTGACTTGTTGCAACAGTGACATCCTCTTACAGTACCACACTCAAATTCAGTGAGAAAGACCCATTCTTTCAGAAATGTTTGTAAGTCAGACTGCACGGCTAGGTGCTTGATTTTATTCACCTGTGGCAACGGGACTGAATGAAACACCTGAATTCAATGACTGAGAGGTATGGCCCAAAAATAACATAACTGTTTAATTTAAACCTTTGTTGAGTATGATCATAATCATTCCAGTAAACTAATCTGGATTTAAACAGAAAGCAGCTCCTATATTTTAAAGGGGCTTTAATTTTGAAATTCCATATCAAAATGTCCTGATATTGTCTGAACGACACACTTTTAATGCCTAATCAGGAAAATCTGGTAAAAATTGCTTTAACTTGTTAATATAGATTTCATAACTATTTTGAAATGCAAAATAATGCAATTGAAAACATTTGATTTATCACGATTAACTATACAAATTCTTCGATTAATAGCATTAAAATAAATGTATCATTTGAAAGCCCTACTTTAAATATTACCACAATAAGTACACACTGTTTTTTCGGAGAACTGTGTAGTGGTCAGGATGGAAAAGCCTCTGAAGTATCATGTTTACAGGAAGTACTCACAGTTCAGCTTCATAATTGCAGTAATATTAGTGTGCAAAGAGCCTTCGGTAGGCCAGTTTGGGCCCGCAGGCCTTATGTTTGACACCCCTGAGCTAAAGTAAATACTGTCAGATTCATCAGGTGGCCACAAACACAAACTCTAAATGAGTGATATTGTTGCTCTCTGCTGGATGTGTGAATAAGCAGCTGTTTTTCAACAAGTTCACCAGACAGAAATTAAAAGGTGATGAAACGTCAGTGTTTACAGCTCGTTACGCTGCCCCCTGGTGGCCACAGCAAACACAAGTCATTACAAGTTTACATTATTTCCTCATGAATCTATAGCATGCATAGTTTACGTATGTGCAGTGATGGTTAACACAGCTGTGTTGTTTTTTTCTCACCGTGACCTTCCTGCCCTCCTGCCCCTGCTCTACCTCCTCCCCATCCTCCTCCTCCTCCTCTTCGTCGTTGAGATAAAGGACATTCTGGACGCCTGCGTGACCTGGACGGACCTCCAGCCGCTCCCAGTCTTCAACCTCACCTGAGGACAAATCAGGGCACGGTGTGATTAACTGCAGCCTTTCACGTGCAGAGCGGATAAATAGTTGACACCAGGCCAACAGGCAAAAACATATTAATTAACGTCACACCTTAGATGTTTTGTTTTGTTAGCGGGCCCTAAAATAAGGTTAGATTACATTAGTTGGTGTCTCTGAATTGTTATCACAGATCTGGTAATTTGAACCGGATATACTGAAACCACCTGAGAGCAGGAAAGCCTATATTTGTCTCTGATGGAAAGCTGCAGGGATGAATTTCCCCTTTCAGCGACTGCTCTGTTTTCAGTGCGGGGGATCTTGGTTCGCATCCAGTTTCTTTCCCACATGCAACACAATGAACTCTGTTAAGACCAAATGCTGCCTGGCGCTAAACCACGATAAGCAGGTTTAAGAGCGAAACCTCCCACAGACAACACCGACCGCTTTAATGAGTGACGGAGTAATTGCAGCACCTGAACCCTCTGCACTCACCTTCTCTGTCCAGGATGTAGTCTCGTGGGAACATGATGCCGCAGCCCATGATGTCACCTTTGAAGCAGCGAGGACCGAAAGCGTCTCCGACCCCGCTGCCGTGGAAGATCTTGCCGTCATCTGTAAGAGGAGGAGTGAGGAAGAAACTTTAATAATGAAATATTCTTATTGGGTTTTGTTTATAGAAAAACATGCAATACATAAAACAATATATTAAACAGTTCATTACAGCAATACACACCCTCAGACTTACATACACAAGACGCAAATATAAAAAACACAAATAAAAATAAAACAAAACAAAACAAAAAATGAAAAAGAAAAAAATAAGATACAATGAAATTTGACAAAAACTGTTTTTTGATGCAGAAGGTCCCCCAACATATAACGTCAATGGCTGCCAGGTTTTCCGAAACGGAGAATGAGAGCGGAGTGGTGACCAGAAGAAACACTGGCAGAGACACCGGCGGAGATTCAGAGCAGAGCGGACACCGGCGGAGACACCGGCGGACACGCCAGCGGAGAGTTTAGAAGAGCTACAGTTACAGCTTAATTAGGCCATTTAATTGGACTACTGTCCTTGTCCCAGTATAAAAGCACCGGGGGAGAATCGATTTGTTGACGTATGTCCGACTTCGCCTCGGCAGGTGAAATTATGCCCTTTTTCGGCCAGATGCAATAAATCTATATTATTTATGCAGTCTGTGATATAGACCGAATCACAATCACAATATTTATTTACAATAACTTTGGGGTAGAAAACCGCCGTGTCACATACATATAATCAAAGGGAATGATCTCTGTGCGTATAAAGATGGAGTTTATGTGAATCTTTATGCAACCAGTAGAGTTGCCCCCTGCTGGCCAATAGGAAGAATGCAGGTTACACTGTATTACTGCATACCTGATATGAGGTGTGGGCTGGGTCTGGATCGACGTGCCATACGGTCCTGACCAGAATCTGCACTTTAAGAACATCTGGTCAAGAATTAAACTAAACCTGCTTTAACATCTCCTGACCTGCAAACACATACGAAAACATTTTATAACTGACATTACTGCCTACTGCAGGCGAGAGAAAATATCTGAGACTTTTGCAAATCAAATTTCAGACTTTTTAATATCATCTAAGTCCCTTTTAAAGGAAACTGCAGGTCTTGAAAACTCTTCAAAAAGCCTTGATTTAAAGTACCCTCACTGAGGTCATTTTTCTCCTTCAGTTATGTGTCCCATTGCTGAACTGGACCACAGCGTGCGTTATGTGAACATGCATACAATGCAGTGCTAACATACAGGACATCCTGGCATTCCTGTCAGATTATGATGTGTAAAAAAACGGCGAGCGGCGCTAGTAAAAACAAAAAAAAAAAGACATCAACATCCAAAGGAAATCATCAAAACAACACATACTACAGTTGTGAGAGACAACAATGGAAAAAAAGGGCTTAAGAAAAACACTGCAGAGGTAGCCTGCAGACGAGCGCTCCTCAAGCGAAGCGGCGTGGCTGCTGCTGGTAAATATTTATGGAGTTGTCATGGGACCCGTCCCCGGCTCAGGATACTGTTTAAACAATCTCTATCTGAGCACCGGGAGGGAGACGGAGACACTGTATCATTACGGCTCCCATGCGGGCCCTTGTCACAACACCACACACTAGGCAAACAGTGGAGCCACGCCGGGACAGGCGCAGCGCCGCTAAAAATAGCAGAGCTAGGCTGGCGCTGGAGGTGAGCCGGCCGTGTTGAAGTCCAGGTTTGGACCTAATGATGGAGCTCGTTCAGTGGGACAGGAAAGGTAGGGGGGAGCCTGGCGGAGCGTCAAGAGCTGCGGCTAAAAGGATGTTCGCTGGAGCTGATCTTCAAAATTGTCGCAAAGTTTGTTTGCAGTTTTATTGAGATCATATTCATGGTTTCACTGACTGCAACTACATGAACAATTTAAACACTACAACTTTATCAGTGTCTCTAATTATCCTTAATACACTCCACTGATGCTTCCCATTTTATTTAACAGCTGTGTCTGTAAACACATGAACTGTATGAAAATCATATTTTGTGTTTTGTGGTTACTTCTTGAGGGGCTGAAACAAAAATATAAACAAAACCCTTTTTGGGTAACACTTTCTATGAAGACCACAGCTATTATGCATTATGCATTCATAGTGCATTATATTGCACTAATAATGCTTTATGAATACACTATAAACACACATAATTCTTACTGAAGCACTATAACAACAGTCATAAACCATTATAGATGTGACTTATAATGATTTATTAGTGGTAAGTATCTTATGGAAGCTCTTGACTTGTTATGAACTAGAGGTTAACTGATGGGGCTTATAATGCATCATAAATACCTATAAACACCTATACACACATCAACAACCAACTGTAGTAAGGACTCATAGTGTGCTATAACAGTCCATACATTATCCCAAGTTATCACTGTATGTGCTAAGTAAAATGAGGTACATACTGATGCACCCATAATAATTTATGCCTCATAATAATGTTTCAGTGCTGGTATTAAGTGTAATCGTTTTCATGCATTTGTAAGAATCTATGCTGCGTCTTAAGTGATAAGTACATTTTTGAAATCTGTGTTGCTTTTCTACGATAATCCATCCACCTGACAGGTGTGAAATATCAAGATGCTGATTAAACAGCATCATTGCTGTACAGGTGTGCCCTCAGATGGTCACAATATAAGTTCACCAGCAGTTTGATCACACAACACAATGACACAGATTTCACAAGTTTTTGGGAGTGGACCATTGGCATGCTGACTGCAGGAATGTCCACCAGAGATGGTGCCTGTAAATTAATGTTCATTTCATAATCATAAGTAGTCTAAAATGTCATTTCTGTCCACATCTAACCAGCGTCACACACACCGGACTAAGAACTCTGCAAAACCGTCTGAGACCAGTCCCTTAGACAGTGGATGGAATAACTGACCTACCGCTAAGCCCCATCCTCAAACGCCACATCACATATCACATTTCATGCAGCTACACAATGCACTCGGACATCCTGCTCTTAGACCTCCATAGAAAAGCATCAAAAATTTAGATTTTACTGCAGTTTTATTTAAATTTATGTGGTTGTGGCTTAAAAAAGTCAAACGATGTGCATGGGGTAAATACTGATTCCAGGTATCCTGAGAGTCTACAGACTGGGATGTATTTTATCCCGTTCCCTAAACCTCACATAAACACAGCAAAATTAAGCTGTGTGGCAGACCACACAGACAGCTCAACGTATAGAGGATAAACAAACAAGGATGTCTATATTGGTTCTTGAGTAAGGAAACATAGTGTTTGCAAAATCTGCTGCAAATCGACAAGAATGTGCATTATCTGTCCTGGAGTTGTCGCTACATCGCCAATAGGTGTGGGAACACATGACGGTAATGTTGTTTCCTGACAATTCGTCGATTAAAGGGTACTTGAGCAATCTTCCACTGAGTTGAGAACTCACAAGACACACAGAAAAAAAAGAAAAAACAAAATCTCAGCATCAGAGGCTGAGATATCCTGGCTTTTACTCACTAGTATGGTCCATTAATGCTGGATTCTACATTTTCCATAATACTAACCATCAGCATTTTTCCATTAATCTCCCCTCATGGTGAGTAATTTAAACTTTTACAGTCTGATTAATTATTTGGAAAAAATAAACCACTGAGTAAAGTCTGGGTAAAGCTAAATCTTTAAAAAAAATAATAATAATGTAATCTGCTCTAAGACACTAGGGGAGCTGAAAGAGACATCGAGCAGATGCAAAGGAACGGACTATCATTAGGAGCTAACACAATACACACGCAGTGTATGATAGCGCACACACACACACACACGCGCACACACACACATACACACACACTCTACAAACCAAAGAACAACAAAACCGCGGCGCAGCTCCGTTCAGCAGCTAATATTAGCACAATATAATATATAATGGCTTTAGAGAGAAATCACTGATTTTTCTTTACAAAGACTTCAAAGCACTAGGTTTGAAAATGATCTGCACAATAAAAACTTCTTTGTCACTAATTTTATCACAACATAACCTGTAAGTTGCAGTAAAATGACTTTTGGCTGGCAGTTGTGTGAAGCTATTTTTATATTTGAGCATTCAATAATGTCCTCTGCTGCTTTCCCAAATGTGCTTTGGTGCTGCAAAGGTTGGAAATCGAGCTTCGGGAAAGCTGCTCAACTTGGAGCTCAGCTGTGGTGGAAAATGTTAAAATTTGTGTTGGAGACTTTAGAGTTTAAAATTAGCTCAGAGGTGTTGACCAAGGTTTGGCTCTGAGGCTGGTGAGAGTGTTGCGGAGCAGAACTCCGGTGGTGGTGTTAATGCTGAAGTCAAGATCATAAACTGAGGCAGTTGTTGGTAAAGCTAACAAAGTTAGCTACTGTGACGGCCACCAGGTGCTGGATGTAAGATTAATCCGAGCAGCGACCAGGAGGTGAAAACTGGAGCTGAGTTTGGGGTTTGGAGTCGGGCCGACAGGAGGAGAGGGCAGGCTCTGACTGAGGGCTGAGACCAGCTGGGAAAAGGAAAACAGACTTTCTGGTAACACAAGTGTTTGTCTGGAAAAGACCGGGCTTCCCTGCCTGGGCACCAATGACTTCACAGACTCCTAAAACATGAAGAATTTAATCAAAATATTTAGATTCGTCCATGATTTCACACACATGTGAGTTTGCACATGTTCCTAAGAATTTACTATAAATTCCATTTTCAGCTGCCATGTGAATAAATTACAAAAAAGTGTTGAGTTGTTGATATATAATATTCAATATCCTTCTTGGGCCCATTTGCCAGTGAGGCCCCAGCTTGTAAAGTATATGTACAATAAATTTAAATAATCTCTGGTCAGACCTTCTCCTGAGTGAAGTAATGCAGCTGGAGGAGCAGTTTTCTGGGCCATGAGGAAGCACAGACTCCAGTGAGGTTACTGCGGTCTGTTTAAGCTCCAAGCTTTATGGTGGCACTTATATAAAGTGGAACATTGTGTTGGTTTTCGAGCTCAAATGATGAGCTGATCATTAGGGATAATAATCTGCAACTACTTCGATAATCAAATAATTCCTTCAGTCACTTTATCCAGAGATTGACTGGTTCCAGCGTCTTTGATTTGGTGCTTTTTTTGTCTTGTGTGCAATAATAAACTGAAAATTTCAGGGTTTTTCTACAGTTGGAGAACACAAGCTATTTGATCACCAACATGGGCTTTGGGAATACTTTTTTTTCAGTATGACCCTAACATTTTACAGACAAAACTGAGATTATAATCAGCAGATGAAACATCTCTAATGAAAACAATTTTTAGTTGCACGCCCAGCCGTTTGTTTACAACCAGGTTGTCTTCATCCATTAGTTTACTAAAGTCTATGGTATTTAAAACTATAATTAAGTATTGGTCAAATTCATATTTTGATCAGTTGGTGGTGCTTCATGAAAAGTTACGGTAGTTATGTCTATTATTAACACAGTCTATGGGTCTGGGGACCAGATGATATCAACATTGCTATAGTATTTTGAGGTTGACTATTGGTGTTTTGACAAAATATTTACACAAAAAGATTTTTGATAATTATCATAAATGTGGATATGTCTGAACTGTAACAGTTCAGACATCACATGAATTTAAAGTTATCCCACCTTTTAAACCAAGACAAGACAACGCTTAATAAGATCCAAAATCTATGACAATATCTAGTCTCATATCACAGTATCATTATAATATCAATATATTTCCCGGCTCTGGTGGGTACATGCTTAGTTCATACAGTGGTTGATCTGTTTGTGCCTGTCGGTGTTGAAGAGACTTTGCCATCCGAATCCATTTTTGTCCGGTTGGGTAAGACGGTAATATAATCCCCCTACATAACATGTTGGTATTGAATAATTGTTTTTGCAGAACTTGAGCTGGAATCAGATTAGATCCTGTCACAGAAGTTAGACTGAGCCCTATTATGTGAGGTCGGCTCGGTGGTGAGGGGTGGATGGTGGCGGCAGCGGCGGTGGTGGTAGGGCACAACCTTCAGCTGCGGGTGTTGAGTCATAGCACGTGTGACTCACTGATGGGGGGTTCGGAGGGGGTGACAGGGTTAATGAGGCTTGCTGAGGAGCACTCACTGGTTGGATGGCTGGTTGCTCCTGATAGGGCCCACAGGGGCCCGCAGTGCCCCACGGCCCATTAACTTGCGGAGACAAGCCGAGCCAACACGCAGAATGGAGGTCCACACTGGGCCGTCGCCCAACACAAACACTCGTGGTAACACCAGCGCAGGCCAAAGAACTCTCAAACTATATAAGCTATACAAAGGAGCAGCGATATGGTTGGCAGGCATTTGTGTATATAACTGGAATATATCTGGAGTAAAATCACAACCTTTAAAGTCAATAACACACATTGCATGTGATCCAGGTCAACACTGGTCGCGTGCCCGATACAACGCACCATAAATCAGGACGACAGAAATAGAGCTCAAACTCTACATGCAAAGTTTAAATAAGAAAAAGGAGGAATGCTGCTTTGAATCATTATGTAATTGATGTTTTTGTCTCCAGGCTGCGTAATAAAACTCAAAGACTATCTATGGCTACCGTTTTCTATAAAGATAGTAAAATTACAAACACTCACGGTGCACTTTGGGTGAGCTATGTTAAACATAAAACAATAACTCTAAACAAAGCAGAGCCTGCCAAGGATATTCTGGCATACATTTGCCCCTTTAGATACAGAGGTCAAATACAAAAACTACCCCCCAAAGTTAATAAACAGCAGTACCACGTGTCACAGAAACACCTCTTTGCAGCATTCTTGGCTCGCAGCGAGCAGGAAAACCGAGGTAACAAAGTCATTCCTTCTTAAAGCAATTTCTGCTGCGGTTATATGACCTAGTGCATACAATACTGTGTATACATTAAGTTTCTGTCACTCTGCCAAAGAGCGCCTGCATGCAATTCTTGAGGTTCCTGAAAGCTGTTCGGTGAAAGTCTCGGAGGAGACATGAAGAAGAGGCCCCGGCTGTTGATTTTAAGTAGCTGGATCAGAGCCTGCACCTTAACCCAAGCATGGGAAGGCAAACCTCATACGCACAGCGTGGAAAACCACATACATCATTTTAGTCTCTAACAAATAAGATTAATGGGAGCTGTGCTGGGGCGTGCACATTTCTGTGGTGTCCAACGCACAGCGGCCAAACCATGGGGACCGCAGCGCTAGACCTCTGGGACTGGCACGGTGAGCCTCTGTGAATGACTGGCCTCGTCCGTCACTCAGCGATGAGGTATCATCCACAGCATCAACTGTTATCATTATTAACGTATCCTAAGTATAAATGGAATCTGCAAAGGGATATGGGGATTTAGGACTATAAACATCGACTCGAAACATGATTGGAATGTGCGGAGTGAACAAGAAATGGTGTTTTAGTGGCTGATTTGGAGGTCAACTGGAAGAAAGTATATAAACCTTCTTCTAAAAATAAAAATCATACAGATTGCCCGGTGGAAAAACATACAACAGAAAGTGATAGAAAGTGAGGCGTGTGAATCATTCAGAGCGTCTACGTTTACATGCACACTAATATTCCAGTATTATTCCAAATGTGACAGTATTCTGAATTTGCTGTAGGTCGTGTAAACAGCATATTCATGTGCATAATCTGAATTAGGCCTTTATTTCCAAATTTAGCAATTTTCAATCAAGACGTGGGATATGGAGGTATTATTTGGGTAATAATATCATTCCAGGGTTCCCACACATTTCCCCGATGAATTTTCATAACTTTGCCATAATTTTTCTATATTTCACCCCATTTCTGTGACTTTGTTTAACCCTTGTTCTTCTAACCTGGAGTAACATGGCTTTTCTTGTACTTCTTTCAGATGCCTTTCAAAAGTCTTAGAACCTTTGAACTCTGAGCAAACAGTAACAGAGTTTTGGTTTATATTTGATCAGTGCTGCTTTCTTTTACTGTGTGACTACAGTTTTTCAGCCTCCGTTTTCACCGTACAGGAAGCAGTATGGCACCAACTTCCTGTTCACTAACTTTTTATCGGCCCGCGCCTTCTTCAGGTTTAAAGTGTTAGTGTATTTTTAGTGTTTCTAGCCCTACGAATTAAAGGCCTTTTATACTTTTTAAGTCATCCTGAGTGCCTGAACCTTTTTGGTTATAAGTTACTCTTTTTTTTTCCAAGCACACATAATCAAATATATCATATTTAAACTCAATTTAAACTTAGTTCCAGCTAGATGCTCTACATGCAGGGAAAGAGGGAAGGCAGGGAAAAAATGCAGAAACATTACATCCACAGGTGCAGAAGTTTGCTGTTATGTTACATTTTGTGGCGATTGTCCCTAAAAGAGCACTGTAACAATTCATCACACTTTTCCAAAACTTTCAATATTTTTTTTACTAATTCCATGGCTTTTCCAGGCCTGGTAAAAGTGATTATGAAATTCAATGACTTTTCCAGGTTTTCCATGAACGTGGGATCCCTGTGTAATGTTATTAGTGGAATATTTATTCTGAATTGCCACATAAACAGCTTAGAAGGAATTGTCTTTTTTCGGAATAAAGGCAAAAACCATAACATTTCGTGCATGTAAACGTAGTCGTTGAGAGCAGCTGAAACTTCCTGCGAGAGAGATTAACAATGGGATGCCTCAGACCAAAATAACTTGGATAATAAAAAAAAACCCAGCTAGCTCCTCACAGTCTGATAAGGACTAACAAGATCTTGACTGTGACAGCGGACTGTCAGATAAAGAGCTGGCTACCTACTGTAGCTTGCACGGTGTAATAACAACCACCTACCAAGCTTGCCGCCATTCTCCTATCATGGCAGCGGCATTTGATAGCTAATCTCTTAGCGCTGATAGTGAGGGGTGCTGAGGCCTGGAACGGGAGCTGTGGAGGTTTTGTGCAGATGCCAGATAATGCTCACAAGCCTGTCGTCACAAACAACCAAGACTTAACATGTGTGTGTGTGGAAGCATGGGAAGATAAAGATAACTTTTTTTTTTTTGGTTGATTGCTTAGAGAGAGATTCAGATGACTCAGAAAGAGATGGAGATATGATGCTTCTCCTCTTTCTGATGCTGTCACCGTCTGTTTTATCTGCTCTCTGTGCTTTTTATCTGCAATCCTCCTTGATCTCTGTTTGTGTCAGGCACCTCAACATCCAGCTGAGGCGGTTTCCTTGTGATGTTTGCCATCTAGAAAAAGCAGCAGATAGATGCTTTGGAGGAAGTAGATCAGATTTATTTTATCCAAACTACAAGGGGAATTCCACACTCATAAAGGGAAACAACATACAATATTTTTCCTCAGAAAAACGGCTCTACAGATTGAGAGAAGAATAGAAAAAGAGAGAGAAAATGAGCTTGAAATCTCACCAGCATGGTATGCCACCGACCCTCGGCTCCATCCCGGGTGTCTGTTCTTTGGGTAGTCCTGCACAGACACAAACAGCCGCACAGGTCACAAATGCATACATGTACAAATACTAATGCATGTATATGATTGTTCTGTTTTGCATTTTAACTGGAGGTTGTGCTCGCTCTTTGTACTGTGTGATAGTTTTATTTGTGTGTCTGTATTTACTGTTTCAAACATGTTTTTAAGCTGCCCTCTTGGCCAGATCACTCGTGGAAAAGAAATTTTAAATCTCAATGAGTCTTTTACCTGGTTAAATAAAGGATGTATATACACACAAGGTGGGTTTCCAATTAACCCTAAAATTGTGCAAATTGAAACTGTGAATATAAAATACACCTAATGAA
This sequence comes from Plectropomus leopardus, assembly GCF_008729295.1. Classification (NCBI taxonomy): domain Eukaryota; kingdom Metazoa; phylum Chordata; class Actinopteri; order Perciformes; family Serranidae; genus Plectropomus; species Plectropomus leopardus. The sequence goes on along the minus strand of NC_056470.1, from coordinate 32,985,895 downwards.
AACACGTCAGTTTTGAAAAAACTCCCATTTATTACAAAAAAAGTTTTTGCAATGTCATCCAAGACTATAGGTGGGTTTCCATTGCAAATTAGTGCACAATTTGAGCGAAATTTGACAGCGTTTCCACTTAGTGATGTTCTGTGACTTCTCCTCTGATGATAACGCTCCCAGTAACCATGGCGATGGATGTTCAAAACATTAGCAGGTTTATTTCTATTGCAGCCACTGCACGAGCCGTCATTATTTTTTAATCGAAGGTGGCGCATTTCCATTAGGTGTATTTTACATTTGCAATTTCAATTTGCTCAATTTGAAGGTCAATGGAAACCCGCCTCATGTTCATGATATAGTAATTTTATATCTCTCATGTGGAATAAGCCTCGATACATCGACTCTATTCGATATATATCATCCACTCCTGCTAATTAGCACTAAACACAAAGTTTGGCTGAGGCTGATGGAAATCTCATTAGATTTGCAGGTATTTGCACATAAACCAAAGTCTTGCATCATCACCTAAGGGTTTATTTAGCAATAATGATCCACTCGTTGTACATTAACCCTTACACAACATGTTGATAATTATGAGGATTCCTCTCTCTTTCAGATATCAGTCAGTGTCTTAGGATGTCTCTCTCTCCATCTGTCTGCATGTACAGTATTCATGCCTTTCTCCAGGTTTCACCATGCCAACAGAAATAACTAGTGGGCCAACTTTCGGATAAGATCAGAGTATGACTCAGAGGTAATTACCAGAGATTTTTATCTGTCTTCTTGGCTGCACCTCCATAGAAACACACTACTGAACAGAAGAGGAAGGAGGAGGGCAGTGACATTACGCCCCTCTTTAATCTCTCTGTGGGCTACATCTTCTAAACGTTTTCTTGTTCACAGTGTCTCTCAGGTGAACTACCGCAGAGAAATTAAAGGCAATCTTTCATTTTTATATTGTCTCAAGAATCCAAAATATGACCAGAGCAGCGTCCAAAAGAGAAAAGCGTCCGCCAAACAAAAGAACATCCACTGATGACTGATGCAGGGACTGAAGAGGCGATACATTACTCAAAAAAAAAAAAAAAGGGCTGATGAAATTATTACTATGAGCTGCACCTGTGAGCAGACATGAATAATGGGGACACTGCAGACAGACAGCAAGGTCGGGCCAAGCAGACAAGAGTGCAGCATTTGAGGACAAGGCATCAGGGAAACATCAACGATCCTGCCTGACAACCCCATTGGGGCTTGAGGAACAGGAAATGGAGATGGATGGGGGGAAAGAGAGAGAGAGGAGGACAGAGTGAGACATCAGCAGAGGAAGACAGAGAGACATGAAGGAATGCAGCTAGTCCTCCAAGCCTGAAACCCCTTGATCCGCCAAGTCTGCTCCTCTTCCCCCTCGTCTCAACCACAAGCCCGAGGATTCCTCTGGCTGACTGGCATGTGGGCTGAATCTCCACGAGGAGCGGAGGAACGTCTGGGTGTTTTGCTGCCTGATTGATGACCCACAGACTCTGATCTGATCGGCGATTTGGAGGAACTCTCTGAAATAAGACAACATTATGGCCGGCTAAACAAACAAGGGGTGGATTTATGGTGTTTTAATGTAAACCGCAGACTTGTGTCTGATAAATGGATCAACTGTTAAATGCATGTTTTCACAGCCGTTTTCGTGGGTAATTGTTGTGTCCGTCATCTCTAATTCAAGACATGGTCTCAGTGTGCTCTATACATCCATAAAAAATGTGGGTTAGTGGGAAAAACTGAAGTAATACTCCCTTCTCTACATACTGAGAATTAAGCTTTATACTGTTACAGCATCTCAATATCACAGTATCTAGTATATATGAATAGCAGGGTGATGATGTTGCTCCATCAACAACTTTGGTCCAGACTGAAATATTTTGCCAGACTTTTCTACAAAAATTCACGACCCTCAGAGGATGAAGCAAACGCCTGATCACCTAACTTTTCCTCGAACGCATCTGTTCTCAAGCGAAATACCTCGAAAACTGTCGGAAGGATTGTTACATAAGCCCCATTATAAGGTCGATATTTCCATTTGCCCAGTGCTTTTGGTTTATGACCACACACTTTTAAAATTTTGGAGAGCCTTACGCTCCAGCAACCTGGCCCAATGTCCTCATCCTAGGAGCCTTTTTAACGTGAAAAGAGAATTCGGCTTTCGACCAGGAAAATCTGTTAAGGTACGACATATTTATATCTCTCTGGTCATAATGTCCCGTAAAAATATTTGCCTCTGCAAATATGTAGGCCTAAAACTGTGTTCTTACAGCAAGCATGAGTCTCTCTGTCCACAGTTAAATATGCACCTCTGTAACGTCAAGTAAACAAACCACTGTATCAAACAGCTGTGCGCTCATGTAAACAAACCACAAAGGTTATCAGCTGTGCACTCGAGATCATAGGCTTAAGACGTAAACGCTTAAAAGATGGGTTGTTACTTGCTGTCCTTCTGTCATTTGTACTTTTTTAAAACAGAAAAAAACACATTTTATACTGTGATATTAACTGGAAATGACAAACAATATGGCCAACAGCAAGCCGGCTATTACCAGAAACTTTCAGCTCTGGTTTGCGGTGCAGGTCATTGATTAATGCACATGCGTACAGGTCAGGCAAATCGGGTTGGCTCTCATAGCAGACCATGTTTTGGTTTGGTTTAAAAAACCCTGGCATGGGGGCGCCTGGTGGCTCAGTCGATAGAGCAGCACCCCATGTACAGTGGTTGTATCCTGGCTGCAGCAGCCGCGGTGCAATTCCCACTTCGACCCTTTGCTGCATGTCGCCCCCTGTCTCTCTCCCCCTTTCATGCTCAAACTGTCATGTCCATAAATGCAATATAAGACAAAACAAAAAAACCCTGACATGAAACCAGAGGAAACCAGATGAGCCCTTTTTTACAGAGGGGCTCACAGCTTTGGCAGAAGTTGCATCGTATGATCAAATTTCTTTCAGCTGTATGGACAGGGCTGAGAAATATGCAGTAAAGTGGAGAGTGTACTTGGAGTACATTGCTAGCGTGAACAGATCTTGGAGTAAATTGCACACCATGTGCATGAGACTCACTTGCACACTTCATGTGTGTCTGAGAAATAACTGGCTGCTGGCAGATCAGAGTAGGTTGTGGTACACATCCAAGATTTGTTTTTGTGTGCATTTTTTTGTTTGTTGGTGGGTTTTTTTTCTTAGAATTACTTATGCATTTTTTCTTTAGATTTGTTTAAGTGGAAAAAGTTCAATAAAAAATAATAATAAAAAAATCTAAACGGAGCGAAGTTGTTTTGCGTCACTATGACAGTATGAAAAATAATAGAGAATAGAGGTGGCTCTGTCTTCACATCACTTGTTTCCAAATATTGATTGTACATGATCCAAGTTAGCTGTTAGTTGCCTTCATCAGTAAGTTAGCACCACCATTAGCACAGTTGTTAAGGGCAAATTTTCACCAGTAATACTCCAATAAACTAGATATAAAACACAACACCTCCAGACTCAGCTATCCCTGGCGTGGAGGCTTGTTAACACTCCCACTGCCGTATTCGGACAAGATGGAATCTCAGCCTGTCCGAGTACAGCAGTGGGAATGTTAAATTTGAACAAAACACCTGTTTGAACAAAGCAGCTAGATACGTGAAAAGTCTGCTGGGAAACGCGTTTTCAGCAGACAAATTCTGTGAGTGGCAGTCGTCGTTTCAGTGGAGCCAACTTCCAAAATGAAGAACCCATGATCTTTTCAAAACAAACAAATAAACTTTGACTCGTAGATCTAGTGTTGAATCAACTGCAAACTGCATATTGAACCATTCAGGAGAGCTTGACAAGTATATCAACGATATCTAGAGTGGAAAGGCGTTACTGATCAACTGGCAACAAACAACGCATTTTCGTCTCCAAATGGATTTTGCAAACTGCAGCTGATGCAGTGTAATAAAACAGCATGCAGCCAAGGCAAGGCAGCGTTATTTGTATAGCACATTTCACATGTGTACATGTTCTACATGTAGAACAGAAACACCACGTAAAAACATCAGCATATGTTTTGTTTTTACCAAGCATTCATTACGCCACACAGGGGCAAAATACTTTTATACAGGATATGTAAATACCAGAAGAAAACAATCTGACAGTGTAAAAATATGATTTTAATCTTTAGACTCTTCTCAGAGTGAATGTAATGTTTATTTTCAGCCATAAACTCTGTAAAGCACAGATCATATTGTTTTGTGAGACTTGGAGCAGCTTCTCATCTGATAAAAGAAACATTCCAACCTATTGTGGTTTGGAAATTACAACAGTTAATGCTGTGATTTCTGTTTTTCAATCAGTGCTGGCGCCACTAAATCACACCTACACCCCTTCTCTATCAACATATGAAGGAATGCATGTTAGAGAGACAGAGAGAATACCGTGTTAAGCAGCTGGTCCCCTCTCACGCACTGTAAATCTTACAAAATAGGGTCACTACCCCCTGTAGGCCTGCAGAAGCCATCATTGAAATGCAAGCTGCTTCTAAGAACAACAAACAGCGGCGTTGTGTCCACAGCATGGCGGAGCAAAGCCCTGCAGTATCAGATCCACAGCTGCTACACCGGTGTCATCAGAGCAGCCTGCATTTCCACACGGTGGCAGAGTAAACAAGTCTGAAAGAGTGAGAGCGGAAAGGTGCGGGCCGAGTGGGGAACCATGTGGAAGCAGATACCCATCATCCACAGCAGCTATCACACTGGCATATCACAGAGCTGTCTAAAAATATGAACTACCACAGATACGAGATAATGTGTGTTGAAGGTAGAGATTGAGGGGAGGGAAAGTAGTGGGTTTTTGTCAGTGCGTGCCCACACAACCTCACCTATAGGGGTTGGGCAGAGACTGTGTAGGAAACTAATGCAGGTCTGTTTGTATAACCTGGTGTCATCAGGCTAAAACCTCCAGCTCCCCACACGATGACAGCCAGCGTCTGACATTAGTGGAGACAACAACAGCCTATCTGCGCCGATGTGTTTGGGCATGTTCATCACTTTTTATGGATTCAAGAGCATTATGCAAATGTTTTCTTGATGCAAACACACAGAAGTAATTAATTACTAAGTTTCTTAAATGAAGAAACCCTACCAACCATATAGATATATTTATTATCATTACACTGTTATAAATGCATAAATTGTACGAGAGAAAGGGATTGTTGTAAGATGATATCATTTGACAAATAAATTTGAATTGCATTGAAAATTCAATGCAATTCAAATTTATTATTTGTCCCAGAGGGCCATTTGTGTTGCAGCAAGTGTAAAAACATATAAAGCATAAACAATATCACACGGAAACATATAGCAGTTGACATTCATCTGTATTTAGGGCTGGGTGACATGGCTGTAAAATAATATCACAATATTTCAAATTTATATCATGAAACATAAGATATATCTCGACACCGAAGGACTCGGCTCATCATGCGCAGGGTGTATTGATGTTTTTGCTGTGGGATTGAAGTTTCCGGGCAACAGTTGGATGTTAGCGTTACCAGATAGTTAAATTGTAACCGCAGTATGAAGACTCTTCAGTTCATAGACTGCAAAGATTTCTAAGTCATACTGGTGCTCAGTGGTTGCAAAATGTGACTAAATAGTCGCGATCAGAGCTCTGCAAAAGCCTCGCTTTTTGTGTGTGTGTCTGTGAGAGGCAAAGACCTCTAGGACGAAATGCCTGTGGCTTATAAACATGACGTGATAATTTATACTCAGTGTTTTCAATATAGTCTTTTTAAATATCGCACATAGAGCCTTGATGCCTCGAGTATATTTGATACATCAATCACCCCTAATGTGTACACAGGGTGACCTGCAAATATGCACATTCAAGCTCCACAGGAGCAGATTAACAATAAGTGTTCACCAAAACTCCATAGAGGCTATAATAATTCAGTGGGCGCTAAAAATGACAACATTTCCTAATAACGTAACCACTTCTAATATAGTGTACAGTATACAGCACCATCAACAGTCAACAATGCAGCATCAGGACCCGCGCCATAAAGGCTGATGCTGCAGTATAGCTGAAAAATATAAAATGTACTGTTACTGTCACTCAGTCATCATCATCAACAACTATACTACAATACAATGTGAACTATTACAGTCATCCAATCATCATCAACACCAATATCATCAATACGACAAGTACAATGTGTACTGTTACTGTCACCTAATCATCTTATTGTCATCAGTACATCAATGCAATATGTACTGTTACTGTCCCCATATCATAATCATCTTCAACATTGATATCATCAATACTACAAGTACAACATGTACTGTTACCGCAATATCATCATCGTCATCATCATTAGAGGTAATGAACAACTAAAGCAGTTACCTCCTTCTGCTATTAGTGTTTAAAGCATGAATGGAGACAGGAACAAAGAAATATTTATACCTATTTTTTTGGGCAACAGGTGCGCTTAGGCCAGATGGTAATAACTTCAGGTGGTGCCCAATGGCACGGGAATTTTTGGGGTTATTTTTGCAGCACTGGTCAAACACCAGCTCAGAACACGAGCAGTCAGAAACAAACATATATGACTGATCGATTGTCCGTTTGATAATACACACAAATGAGCGGTGGGGCTGAATCATCACCACTTTTCTAATAACCAAAACTGTGGAACAATTTTATTTTGCCCAAATGTTTGCTGGAACATAAAATATGACTTTGCTGTCCAATAAAAAAGTTAGATTATCGATGTCAAACGTTGGGAAAACAACTCTTTTGAGAGTGAAACACATGGAAGACAGTGAGCATGTTTTATTATCATAATGGTATTTATTTGGTTTACCAACAGAATTGGGAAATATCTGGTGTTTCTGGCCTGCATGTGTGATCCCACCGCTTGGATTCCCATTATGACGATTGTAAGAAGTGTATGCTAGATAATACAGATATTACATATATACAGATATACAGTGCTGCTTTGGTTAATTCACAGACATGATAGTTATTTATTGTTAGAGTCAACATTTTGTTTTTTTCTGTTATGTATTCTTCACTAATGGCACATTTGTCTGCTTTTGAACATTTTCATATTTTTTACTGACTTATTGCTATTTATAACTTCTGTTTTTATGTAATTTATCATATTATTGTGATGCTATCATATGTTTTATACTCCTTCAGCCCACTAATGTGAATCCAGGGCATTGCTGCAAAAATACCTTAATTCTCAGTCCATTTTCCCTGACTAAACAAAGGTTTGATGATGATGAAGAAAAGGAATTTATTAAATTATTTAACAAAAAAAGATGTTACCGATTATTGAGACTTTACAATGCAGCGTCAGAAAAAAACAACTCATAAAATCCCACTTCTCACGACTGAACATTTTTAAGACCTTTGAAAGATTGATTTAAGTCAGTGTAATACCAATTAAGAACTTATTTTTAGATTGATGAATTCAATGCCTTTTAAGGATTCCCGGGAAACCTGGCATTAAAAAAAATACCTCGCCAGTTTATTGATATGATTTATTGACCTCCACATGCTTCCTGCCTGAACATTGTTTCCAATTTGAGGCCACTGGTGGGTATTGCAACACATGCGTCTCCTATCTGCAGATATTTTTATGTGTGTTCTGCAGCTTCCTGGTCAGAGAGGCCTTGGCAGAGCGACTGGCCTTTTGTTTTATCCTGAAATGACCTTCTTTGAATAAACAGGTTCACAGCAGCAGCACAGTAAAACGGTTTGTAGGACTGCTGCGTCACAGGAGGAAGAGGAAGAAAGCTGTTTCCAAGACTGGATCCTGGGGCATTTCAGGACAGAGGAAGCACTGCCATACCAGACTCCTGAGCAGTTTCACTCCATGTAAGTGTGTGTGTGTGTGTGTGTGTGTGTGTGTGTGTGTGTGTGTGTGTGTGTGTGTGTGTGATTTATGTCTATATTTATGTGCATGAACAGACAGTGAATCAGTACAGTCATCGGAGACAGAGGGTCATGGATGATCTGAGTTTGATTCAGACACTGACAGCTGCTGAACCACATATCTGCCTCCATCATGACTTTGACACCTATCCATCCATCCATCCATCCATCCATCCATCCATCCCCTCGTATTCACCCGTTTCCCTGACCTGCTTCACTTCCCTGTCCTCCCACAGGGATATTTTTTTTCTGTAGAATTTTGTTTGTTTTTCAGGACATGGGGGTTTTCCTGCTTTTTTTCCTGCACTGTAAAATCTGACCTGTTGAATTCACTTTTAATAAAATCGAGGAAACCGATTGCCTTAAAAAATGTCATAAATATCGCTATTTATCTTAATTTATGTTTGCTTTATATCTAACTGTTAAGTTTACTCACGATTTAGTTAACCCTTAGGGACTGTTTGGCACATTTTACGCACTTTTCATTCTTTTTTGTTTTGGCTGTGATCTTGCATATTGCATACATTTTGGCAAGATTGTGTATTTTTGTTTAATCTTGGAATTTCAAGCTTGGCTCCTACAGTAAGTCTAAAATAGTAATAGTTGTAAACAAAAATGTTACATTCCTACTGTTAAGTGCAAAAAGTGCACCATTTGAAACCCATTCAAACTGCAATTTTTTATCCCACAGCCATCAAAGCATAAAAACATGCATTGTATTATATCTAGGTGTCATTCTGGGCTTTTGCTTTGGAATTTGAAATTTGTAATTTTTACTTTTTTCCACCTGATAACGTTTTTTTTGTTTGTTTGTTTTTTAACCATATTTGGCATATGGAGAAAATACATGCTACTTTAACTAGGTGCACTTTCACAATCAATGTTGCTGTGAAGTATTGACACACCCTAGGCTGTGATAATCAAAAAAAAACCTACTACTTTGCATGTAGTATATTGAAAATATATATATATTTTTTTCATCTAAAAACATGGTGGCGTAATGACAAAAACAGTCATTTAATCAATCTATCAATCAAGTTTATCTATAAAGCCCATTATCACAAAACACAGTTTGCCTCAGAGGGCTTTACAGCATATGATATCCCTCTGCCCTTAGATCCTCACATCATCTAAGGAAAAAATCCCCCCAAAAAAACTGTAAAAGGGGAAAAAATGGTAGAAACTTCAGGAAGAGCGACTGAAGAGGGATCCCTCTTCCAGGATCCAGGGATAAAATTCAGAAAATTGCTGAACATTTGATATTTATGATTAGGACTGATGTTGGTGAAAAAAATCAACTCAATGACATTAGAAAATGGTATTAGTGTAACATTTTTTACAGTGTGATTTTGAAGAGTGCATTTTGTGCACAGAGCAACACGAGTGTGTCTCATATTAAAGCAGGCCTACATGGTTAAATGTACTTAATTTTGTTAAGTTGTTGCAACTTAAAATGAACTGAACTGAAAAATGTTTCAGCAACTTCAGTAAACCATGTTTACTGTGCTATATATTTGTATCTGCTGGTTACAAACTAGTCATAACTGTATATTCTTAAACATGGAAACAAAAAAAACAAACAACTCGCAGATATCATAACTTGAAATCCTCTTTGAGATGATCAAGTGAAGTTGGACTAACTTGGTTTAATGAAGTTGCCAACACTTAAATAAACGTATTCAGATGTATTCTTTATTTTGTGTCATGCACATAAACGTGTGCTCAACCCTCATGGGTTTACAAGAGTCCATTACAGTATTGTTATATAAAGTTAACAGTAAGTAAATAGTAATATTTACTTTATTTTTTCAGGGCAACCGGTTTCCAAGATTACTTTAAGTGAGATCAACTTGTCAGATTTTACAGTGTATGTTTTTCATACTCTGAATAGCTTCCCTTGATTTTTCTTCCTCACGACTTTCTACCTTGCAACCCCCCCACACACTTTCACCCCATAACTAAGCATAGATCTCTCTTTGTCCCACAGCCTAGCAACCGCTGTGTGTACCGGATGAAAAACAACCGCGCTACCAAGCGTATGCATGCTGTACATCCATGGAGACTCTTATCTTTAGAGGAATGAGAGAGAAAGCCAGAGGTCATGTCAGGTCTCAAAACTGCAGCGGGGTCAAAACAGATCTTAGATTAAGAACACTCAAAAACAACCCGTTTACGCTACACACAAAACATTCACACTTATCACATAACACAAATTCCTCTGACTTCCCTGTTGGACAGGAAACTGGCAACAGCGGCTTGGGGGATTCAAAAATGTACTTCCACATTTGTTTAACCCGCCGATTTGATTTTAGCATCTAAAACCTTTACTTTCCCATTATTTGGCATCTTTGTACTTCGACCGGAATTAAAACAAAGTGCAGTGAAATGGGGAAAATGTTCGGTCATGCAATTCATACCAAAGCAGGATTTATACCTCTGCAGGGAATCAACGCTGTAGCCCGACGAGCACCTCCCTAAAAATGTAACTACACATTGCAGCAAAACAAACTTCCTGTTTATTTTTGTAATCTAAAAACCATTTCCCTCAGTGGAAATGAGGCTTTTATTTACTCTTATTTTACAGATAAGACGCAATAAATTGTGAAGACCATAAAGCTCCCAAAAAATTGCATTTTAAGTCTTGTGCGATGTATCCTGGCTTCATATGAGAGGAGAAAAACTTCGCTAGCCGCTTCAAATGTAATATGTCATAGGCTGATGCTACCAACGTTAGCATTATGTATATGTGGAAAACACATGTAGTATAAAAGAAGTGCTTTCTCTGTGAACCATATGAGTTATAATGGAGCAAAATTTTAAAACTTTACCATTCTTATATGTTGCTGCTCTACCCAGCTACATATTAACTCCCCTGACTGCTAAAGCCAATTTATGCAATGAAAATGTCGCAGATATATGTTAATAACATTAATAACAACCCAAAAATGCAGTTACTTGTCGTGGCACACTACAGCCAAAACATTGGCCGCCACAAATTGATTTTGAATGCAGAGCACAGGCTACTCTAAGCACAGATGGAGCACTTGTTAATTGCGCTGGGTCTAAAAGTTTGCATTCACTCGCCTCTGCAGCAGCTTCTCATCTCAACTATCAATGTGATCTAATCAGCTCCAACCAGATTGTACCACGAATGTCGGTAGAAAAAATAGCGGCAGTCCATAAAGTAGAAATTGAGATATTTCAAACTTAAAACTTTACACTGCTTGTGGTGCTAGGTGTAAAGTCCACGGATAACCAAAATAAGCTCTGTCATCGTCTGTGCAAACTTTCACCGCAAATCCATTCAGTAATTGTTATATTTCAGCTGGGACCAAAGTGGTGACTGATCGACTGACCAACATTGACATCGCAGGAGCTATGCAGAGAATTAAAATACTGTTTTTTAGAGGTGATCGGCTTTTGCGGATGTTCAGATTGGAAGAGAGAAAAAGTTGGCAAAGACGTAGATGGAGATTTGTAAAGTGAAGAAAATTGAGTACAAAGTTGAGCCTGAAGTCAGAAACCACAACAAACACAAAGAGTGAGACACAGACAGGCAGAATCTGGCAGCCTGTGAGGCATTAATGAGTGGATTTGCGTTTATATTCAGGCCTTCTTACCACAGGATGCTACGTGAAAAAGACCAGCATGCAAAGTTGCAACTGCTGTTGAGTAAACAGTCATTACCCAAGCCCTTCAATTTGCTGCTTTATCACCTCTCCTGGACTTAAGCTTAATGTCTTTATAATGAAACCCAGATGCAGAGAGAAAAGTGGTGGAGGAAAAAGAAAGGCGAGAGGAACTCTGAGGAGGTAATGGGACTGGAGTTATCGCCACTCAACTTCTTCCTCACCCATGGGAGCATCGTCTGTGTGTGTTTAACTGAGAGCATGTGTGTGCTCACGTACTCCTTTTTTCAACTCCATTAGAGCATTTTCTGGTGGTTTTTAAAAAAAAAAAATTCACAGAAAAATAATGCAGTAAATATACAGATATACGTTTAGAGTTGTTGTGATTTGAAGTCTTAATTTCAAACTGAATTTAAAATTCATCTTTTTAAAAGAAATCAGTTTATATCTCCTCTGTGTTTGTGTTGAATTTCAAGCTTTTTTTGCACCCTGCATTTCGGGCTAGGCAATCAAATTTTATTACAATTATGATATTGGCTTGCAACGATTATGAAAACAAACTTATCAAGATAAAATGATTATTATTTCGCAGCCAGATTTGCAATGCTGCTCTCATTTTGTCATGTGTTATAAATCCAGTGCACTCTTCACTTTTCTTTACAGCGGTGCATTCAGTATTGCCAACTTAACAACATTCTCACTAGATTTAGCAACTTTTCAGACCATCTATTGACTTTATTTCAGTGCTGCAGGCGCAGCCATTTGAGCTCTCATTACATTACGAGGTGGATCTGTCCGGATGGCTGATAGCACTTCACTTACAACAGCATCACCCAAATGTTTCGATTAGAGGAGCGAGACAAAAACAAACTGGAAGGGGAGTCCTCCTCCCGTCAGCACTCAGGCAGCCTCCCGCTGCAGATCTGCAGATTGCCAAAGTGGCTAAAATCTGTTTGACCACACAAGTGCTAGCAAGAAGTCAGAGTCTGGAATTGCTTGAAAAATTCGGGAAGGTGAAGCCGCAAAATTCGCTTAGGGAAACCATTGCCATGTCACAAATCCATCACAAGCTTGGTAAATAACCAAAAAAGTAAGAGCTGTAAGTATCTTAGCCGTCCTGCAAAGTGGCAAAGTGTCACTTTATTAAACTTTAAGCAAACCTCCAAATGATAAAAATATATCTCAGTGAATCACAAAAAGACTAAAAACTGGTTCGCCAAACAGCCTTGCTCTCATCATGCTGATGTTTGTTCAAGTATTCGTTTCCCTGATAAGTTTAGTTATAATTGGTTATTTGATGTCATAAAACATCGATCTGCACATCAACTGTGTGTGTTGATCGATGTACTCACAATAAATGATGATGCATGCAATTAGTCAGACGGGAATACTGGAGTTTGAAACTGCTGCTCCACTCGCTACTACGCAAACTCTGGCTCCAAATGACATCAGCATCAAAAGACGGCAACAATGTGTTGCTGTCAAACACAACTGGATCCAAGAGAGAGAGATAATGCCAGCTAGACCCCTCCTTTCATAATGCAGGACACACACAACACTGAGTGTGCAAACGTTTGCTGAGAAAGAAGCGACAGCTAATGAGAATCAGAGCTAACTACACTGAGCCAATTAAACTTTTCACATGAATACAAACAACAACTAGTGGTTCACCCAAAAAACTACACTATGTGTGTTTGTTGAAGAAGGGAAAAAAACATTATGGATCAACATTCATAGGATGTCCAAATTAACATGCCCCAAGCATAAAATGTGGGTTTGTCGAGTAAATGTCAGAAGGCTGTCTGCCACTCTGATGGGTAAATGTTTGTACCAAAATAGTAATTAATTTAAAAAAACTATGCTGAGAGTCTACTGCATTGTGTTGTCATTTACAGACATGCTGCTTCTGTCCTCTGCTGTCTGTGAGGCTTACACTCATAGCAACAGGGACTCATGTTGCATTCAGGTGCGCCTTGTAAACTCTAAAATCTTCATTGCTTTGTACGGCAAAGAACCTTGTGAACTCAGCAATCTATACTATAACGGCTATGGCGGCTGTTTAAAACTCTAGAGCATTTTAATTATAACATGCCAAATCACAACATCCTATTAATTTCTACACAGGTAGATTTAAAATAAAGTCTATTTAAAGATAAAATCTAATTCTTATCTGCAAACCCTGTGATTTTCTTGTTTAACAGGTAAACAAGCACCTTTGTGAACATGTTGTTTTACTACAGCATTTTCAAATAATTAAATACAAAAGTCATACACAATATGCATGTTCAGTAAAAATATGCACGTTTGAAATAAACTAAACTAATACCAGCTGCCCATCTGCTACCTGCTACAGTTATTTTGGCCAGCAAAAAGTGTGCTTTCTACCAGTCCTCTTGGCCCGTGAGTCAAAGAGTTAATTTCAGTCACTGGATGTGCAACAGGACATGCTCCTCTCAGCAGTGCACCACAGATATTGATACTGTGTCTTCGAGAAACACAAGCTATTCGATTTCAGCCATAGCTGCCAAGGGAAACGCCCACCCAGAAGCTGTTTCCACAAATATGTCCAAAAACAGTTTTATCTTCTTCTTTTTTTTTCAAATGTAAAAATGTGCACAGTAGCCACAACATTATAGCTTATTTTTCCACACACAGAAAAGTTCAACTTTAAGGGTGAAATATGGACAACGCTGCCTGTGCCAGGGGGGCGGTTTGGCAAGCAACATATCTGTGAAGATGGTAATACTACCAGCATTACACGGCTTGGATCGAAATCTGTGAGCAGGCCGCTCTCACACGGCGTATTTCCTCTCTGTGTGCATCTATAGCTCTCTTTGTCTTAATCTTATCCAGTGACCTGTGCATCCCTCTGTTCCTGTTTTATATAAATTGCCTCCGAGACCTTGAGAGATGTTGTACAAGTTTCATCTTTTATTTTTGTTATTAAAAGGAGCAGAGCTTTGACCCTGGGAGAGACAGTGCTGGCAGCTCTCCACAGGCCTTGGCTTTGGCAGTCGCTAATATTTCACATTCATAACACTTTCGAGGCTAAACTTACAGGGAGCAAAAGACTCACAAATCATGAACCCATACTGTCGAAAAAATAGCTTCTGAGTCAGAAGAATAATATTAGGTAAAAAAAAATGAAATGCAAATAGGTTTTGTGAGAATCCATCAATCAGAAAGCAGACATTTATACAAGTTTAATCCTGTCATTTATAAGCTTAGTAAGCAGGATTCAGAACAGCCCTGCAAGATCCTAAACTATTACTGCTTATGCTTTACATCCTTGCAGCTTTGTATTAAAATGTCTTGATAAATTAACCCTAAATCTGTCCACTCTGCATTTCTTAAAGAGACACTTTGGTGACTTTTCAACCAACTTTGTATCAAACAATGTAGGTAGTATGTGTAGATGAACCGTGGTAAACTTCCCTCCATATAACCAGTGCCTAGATATCCCTCCTCCCCCAAAAACAAAACTCGGCTGGATGACATAGTTTTCGTCATCTGGGCTGTTGCTCGTACTACAGTATGGAGCGAATATCCGAAGATTTACTGACAAACACAATGTCACTTGCAAATGAAAAAAATAACAAACTAATGCACTTTGTCTTACAAATACAAAATATACCTATCAAACACATTTCTACTATATCATGCTTCAGAAACACACACGTCTTACAAGTAGAAAATAAAAGTAACAATCTACAAAGACAAAAAATAAATATTATCGCATGACTTTAGCCATTTTTTTCCTCACAAATGTCCTAAGCAATTCTACCTCCACAACAGCAGGTGGCGCTATGAGTCAATTTAAATGCTGTTTTTTTCTGGATAAAAAGTTTGTATTTATCATTTTTTGTATTTCTGTTGACGGTTCAGCAGTGATTATAGCCCAAATATTGGACTTCTATTTAACTAGAGACCAACCTTGTTTTTTCTACAAACCTATGAATATAAAAACAACTCATTGCTATCAATTGAGAAATAACATAATTGTGCTTTTTACAAAATGCATTAGTTTGTTAGTTATGTTTTTCACTTGCAAACTACATGGTGTTTGTTAGTCAATCGCAGGTCATTTGTTAAACATGCTTTGTTTGTCTGTTACATTTCGGCAGGATATTTGCTCCATATCACAGTCTGTACTTCCGCATTTTTGTATTGCTTACCACCCATCACTAAACTACGGACACAAAGAGTAAAGAAGTGGATCAACAGACTAACCCCCCCCACCCCTCTTTCTCTCTTTCTCTCTCTCTCTCAAACTCAGCCAAAAATCAGTCAAGAGGTAAAACCAGGCAGTGCTGATCGCATAAATATGTCAAGGTTGTAAATCTCACAGTCCTTTTTCTCTGTTTTCTCTGGTCATGTAGCATCAATTTCAAAAGTATTTGCATCTTTTTACAGTACAATAGGCTTAGGCAGTATGTAATATTTCATACCTTTGTGCCTTTCTGAAATTTCTCAGGGGTTTACTTTCAGTTATTCTGACTAATAAATACACAATAGAAACCAACAAAATCCTAATTTTAATCATATTCTTACACATATTAGCATATTAATCAGAAATACAACTGTACACCTTTTGAACTTTCTCTCTGTCAGACTGACGAGGTTTAAATACCTCATTAACTCATCACAAAGCACACTTCATTGAAACCTGACAGAAACACAATATTACTCAGCCCCGTCTGTGTTACTCTTTCTAGTAATCTAGTCCATTGTCCAAACAATCACCAGCTCTGGTTTGGTCAAAATAAATACTTAATTCACCAAGTTAGAAGTAAAAAACATGTCGTTAATCCCCACAGTCTCTCTGCTGGCCACCTGCTGTTTACAGTCGTGTAACTTCACCCTCCACCACTAGGTGTTGCTGTGTTGTTGAGCTCAGCTGCCTGTTCCAACAGTAGAGACCAGAGACTAAGCTCTGGTGGTGCATGCTGTGCAATATGTACAATGAGTCTAATAGAAGGAGCCTGTATCTATGGCAATACCGAAAAACATACTTTCAGGATTTTTTTAAATACCCTGGTAAACATTCAGTCTCACTTGGTTTTGAAACATCTACAGGTTTGTTTATTTTATTCCTCAAAGCTGTTCAGCGTGGTAATAGTCACTTGCAGAGCTGCAATGCTGAAATGGGAACCGCATGTGCATTCTTTGGAAAAAGAAATAAGGGCTCAAATGAGAGGTGTTAAAATTTCTCTAATTGTATTTTCCTCTTGGAGGTGTTTCATCTACCATAAAGTAGGCCATTATATCCAAAGAGAACGGCTGAGCTGCTGGATAATGGGAAAGAAAACAAAGCTTTCGACAGTATGTTTACTACTAGTAGAGTCTACTTCACAGAGTCCATGTCCTCTAAAAACGGCTTTATTGGCTAATCCACTCGTCTTTTCTCCATACACTGAGACACCGTGTTTAAAACATTCCCAAGACAGGGCCTGAGGAACATTTTGCACATGCTAATTACGCGCCTTATTCCCAATTCAGGTTTTTGTCAAATTTTTCCATCATTATCATGTGAGCTCAATGATGTGTTGAACTATGGGGAGCAGAGGGGGAGAATGGAAGAGTCAGCACATGGAAGGCTTATTCCTGGAGTCCACATCCCTTGAGTTCACCGAGCTACACTGGCTAATGTATAACCATATGGAAAATATGGGAAAGGGCCAGAAATTGCTTCTCTGTTGAGTGTAGGTGTGCGTTAAGTTGTCAAAAGTTGTTCTTTTCTTAGAAAGCTCACCCTTCTCGCCAAGCCCAGAGCGATGTAGCACTTCTCCCCAGCATCAACGATCTCCACTTCATAGTAGTGGCAGCGGGTGGTGAGTGGCTGGCGGGCCTGGGCCAAACCCACGTCCATGATGCTCTTTCCTTTGCCAACATACTCTAAGAGCTGAAGAGGGGGATAGTAAGAGGGAGAAAGATAGAAGGATGGAGGTTAATATGTTCAGAAAGCAATAATATTTTTTAAACACAAGTGTGTAAAGCAGGGATACTTGAAACATATGTTTCAAGGATTTCTCGGATTTTAGGACGATTCTTGTATTTTACATTTCTGAGTTTAACAGGTTTCTAAGACTTTGAAACATTTCTAGGATTTCGGGACATTTCTAGGATTTTAGGAACGTTTTTAGGATTTAAGGATATTCCTCGGATTTTAGGACAATTCTCAGATTTTACAACATTTCTGATATTAGCATGTTTGTAGGATTTCAGGACATTTCTAGAATTTTAGGACATTTCTAAGACTGAAAGACATTTCTCGGATTTTATGACATTTTAAGGATTTTACGACATTTCTATAACTATAAGGACATTTCCAGAATTTTAGGACATTTCTATAATTTTAGGACATTTCTAGGATTTAATGCCATTTCTAGGATTTTAGGACATTAAGGGCTTAGCTAGGACCTCTGCTGGGGGCTGCGGGGATCCTCCACTGGCACTTTTTTTTTGATAAACAAGCTCTGTTTTATGCACTCAGGCACCTTATGTATACTAAAAGTGCAGTAACAATTCCCAGTGTGAATCACTTTATTTGTATTGTCAATTAGAAAATGCTCCGGGGGCATATTTGGCCCACGGGCCTCAAGTTGAGTATCACTAAGTAAAGATACATTAGACTCATATTCCCACCTGATTTATTGACGAATAAACTCCAACCACATGGCTGCCAGACTACTTTCCAAAACCAATCAGAGAAGCACTCCCACTTCACACAGCGATTGAGCAGATGTGCAGAGGTGAGCTTATAGGCAGGATTTGAATTTCTCCCTCAAGCTCTCCCATCACGAGCCACTGAGCGACAAGATTATAGGGATGGCAGCATCCACCACTGTGGTCCAGACTGATTTTTTTTTTAACTATAGGATGCTATTAAATGTTGTACAGACATTCATGGTTTTCTTATGATTAAACCCCCTGACTTTTGCTCCAGAGCTACCTGACATTTTGGATTTTGGTAAAATGTTTATACAACTATAGATGGATTGCCATGAAATTTGGCACAGATATTCACGTGGCCAAAAGGATGTCGCCTACTGACATTGTTGATCCTTAGACCTGCTGCTGATGTGGCGTCAGTTAGTCAGTGTATTCTATATATGTTAATATTTTGGCAATTTGACCTGCTGAACAGTTTTTAATCAATCAGATGTAGAGCGACATCACAGATAATGATGTCCTCGAAAAGTAAGTAAGATCTTACATCATTTCTGTGTTTTTGAAGATTTTTTAAATTCACCGGACAGTACCAAACAGTCTCGACCCTCTCTATAATAAAATGATTTAACTGCTTCTTTTAGAGGGACCCATTCATTCATTTTTGCCCCAAAAAGTTTGAGCAACAGCTTCGCAAAATAATATGTTGCCTATTCATTCCAGCTTGTCATAGACATTACTGTGCACACATTTTCACAGATTCGATGATTCCTTTCGTTTTCCATACAAAGTTTCATTCGCGTCATATAATAAACAAGCTAATAGCATTAACGACAGGTCGCAAATACACAACAACAGTTTTTGCAGACACTGCAAATTAACAAAAGTCAGAGACTGTATCCTATAAACTTGCTGTGAGCTGTAAATTAACCACTTATTTATCTTACAGTGCGGTCTCTCTCCTCCTCTGTGCCGCTGTCGGCATGTAATTTCAAAGTCAAGAGCACTCACTCTGCAGCAAAATCGGGTGACCAAAACGTCCCCAGCAGTATATTGCACAGAAAAAAACAACTGCTTGACTTTAAGCAGTCTTAGTCGACTGAGGGTCTCCTTCTGATGATTCGAGTCTCTGACTTTCAAGGGGCACCCTTAGTGAAAGCATCAAAGACCATCGAAAAGTACTGAGCAGTTCTCTCAGTCATCTGAATATACCCACTCAGGTTTTGTGGAAGGCGATTCCAAACTTTTGAACAGAACTGTACTTCAGTCTGAAGTTTCTCAGTAAACCCAGTTACTGCTGTTATTTAACTTTCCTGACTTTCTTTGTTTAGTGTGTTTGGTTCTTCAGGCGACAAGGCCCAAAGGGCAGTGATGTAAGTCTGCGTAAGTGGGAAAGATGAGATGGAGACAAAAGATCGAAGACACAGCAGATCAAGCTTGGGCAGGATCCTCGGCTCGGTGTTGTTCCAGAGGCGACTTAACAACGCAACCAGCTTTTGCAACTGTGTCCTAAGTGAGTGGGCACCATGACAGATTTACGCTTCCAAACCCTGACGAACCCTCGCTGAACCGCCCACGGTGACGCGCCTACAAGTATCAACAGCCACTTGAGATTGCATGAGCAGGACCTGCTGATAAAGCAATTACTTACAGGTCTATTTTGATCTTAAGCATCCAAACAGGTGAAGATGGGTGGATACAGGTGAGTAGGTGGGCAGCTAGGCAACCACAAAGCCTTTAGGCTGAGCAGTGTTTCCATGCCATGTGAGTGCATGTGTGTGAATGTGTGAGCATGTGTGCGATGAAGAATACGCCCCCAGTTTGAAAGGTTAGCATGACAGACAAGGTGGGGGTGGACAACATTACTTCACCATTAAGCCTTTGCTTTACGTGTGTTTGTGTGTTTGTGTGTGTGTGTGTGTGTGTGTGTGTGTGTGTGTGTGTGTGTGTGACTAGCCAGCCACTTGAAGGACACACCTGGTAGGAAAAGCTATTCAACATCTACGTCAAAAAAAAAAGTCTCTCAATTAGGTTACCATTTTCCCTTTCTGTTATTTTCCCTGTTGCTTAGTGATACATCAAACTGAAAATAACTCAGAAATGAAGCTGAGGCGATCACAAACTTTAATTTCAGTCTCTGTGGTGGATTGTAGATTAAACTGTTTACTGAGAACAGTACTCGTAAAGTTAATGTGTAGCTGTAGATTATACAAGATTCGGTTAAGTACATACTTAAGTTCATTTAAAGAGATCAGAGACAAAAGAGGTGTTTCGAAACTGCAATGTTTGTGTAACTCTTGTGAAAAATTGCATCATATGTCTGATTATTATCAGTAATATTTCATATTGTTACCACGTTTTTACTTTAATATATACTTTAGTTTATGTGTCATTATTGTGTTTAGAAATACACTTTTTTCTACAAGCATATTTGTGCATCTTTACATGTGTGTTTTTTCATTTTGCTTCTTTAAATATATTTTTTCATGCACAAAGGGAAATGTCTAAGTATCTACATATTGCAATTGCATCATTTGTTATACGGAAAAACAAATGTTTACAAAACAATTTTGTTTTTTTTGTTTCAAACTGTACTGAATTTATCTTTCAGATTTTAATCGTCAATGATCGCCCATCAAACTTTAACCTCTTCACTCTCTATGGTGGACTTTTAATAAAATCATGCAGAAAATGCCCAAATCATTAAAAAAAAAAAAAAAAAAAAAAAAAAAGATAACCAATGTGGGGACAAAAAAAAAAGTTAGGGAAATTGTCCAAAATCTACATTTCATAATTCACATAATTTTATGTTTATTTTATTTTTCTGAATTATTATTTTCTAAGCACCTTTTTTCAGGTAATTTCCTTTTTTTGTTTATTGTTTGTTTTAAACAAATTATTAGACGCAATTTATTATTATTTTTGGGTATTTATTTTGTACGTTTTTTTTTCTTGCTAACTTTTGGGACATTTCTTCTGAAGTTGTGCATTTCCCTTTTTTGTTTTTGTAAGTAAATTTGCTCAGGTTTCAAAGGGTTAAACTAGAGCCTGTGTCGTCGGTCATGTAATTGTATCAGCTAATAGTGATCAGTCTGCATGACGCTGCAGAAAACTGCTGATCAAATTGTCACAAATGGGTCTTGACAACAGAAAACACACAATGAAAATGCTGGTAGACAAAATTCTGTAATGTTTTCTACCTGATGTCTGCCAATTTTGGTTTTCAAAACTTCCAATAGACTAACGGCTTGTAATAAAAAGAACAACAGCTTACTTTTCCCTAGAGTCTTTATTGCAGGGTGCTGCTGCCGTGCAGATTAACAATAATGGAGACGAAGTATATCTCACATTGCTGGAGGCAAAACCAAATTTCTATTTATTCATTTCGTACTCTGCAGATTTATTGTCTGCATTAATATTAGCTGTGTCCTTTGGTCTCCTTAACCTAATGCACTTTCATGTCTGGACAAAAACAGTCCTTTTGGGAAACGAGGAAGAGTTTCGGTGCAATGAGCATTCAGTCACACCTTCTTTTTTTTTTGCCTCTTGCTGCTGAGTAATGGAAGGAGGAGAGAGACGAGAGGGCAGGAAAAAGAGACGTAGCCTTGAGCGAAGCATGCCTCACTGAGATAGCTGACAATCTCTGTCTTTCTCTCTCGCTCCTATAATTCGGAGTGCTGAGAATGGTAATGGTGGTGTGCAAGGCCGTGTTTTGTTGAGCGGCTGCCTGGGAAACAGATGTAACGCCCAGAGAGCGGTCCTGCCAATTTCCTGTCACACCTAATGGGGGAACTTTAAGAAAGGTGAAACTGAAATTAAGAGACCTCCTCTTCATAATGTGGTTCACACTTGTCAACCAAACTGTGATCTGATAAGACAACAGCTGCTGAGTCAACATACTTAACTTTCTGTCTCGTATTACTATTATTTTCAGTAAATTTTGGAGGCATGCCTCTTTGTCTATTTCTATTTTCACATGTTGTTTTTGTAAAAGTGTTATTTTATTTTTGTCCCCTTCTCTTTCATCTCCTAGCTCTGCACATTTCATCTTCACTGCTATTTCTTCCCGCATAATAAATCCTTACAATTCATGTGCTTAAACACTCAAATATGGACATTGAAATGTGAATGATCTGGGCCAAATGTGCCACTTTAATTTGGAAAATACATGAGCTGGCCTTGTCCTTGTCCAGAGGCTGTGATTCCCCGCTCTAATTCATCTCTCACTTGGCTTGGATGCCCTCCAGTCGCTAAATCTGACTTGTCCATCAGTCACTCTTTTGGCCATAAGGCGACCAAGATGAATAATCTGACGGACAGAAAACCACCGCCACGATGCCACAGCTGGTTACAGCCACTCTGTTATGCCGCTTTTTTAATGAGCGAGCAGCAAACAGGTGATGTTTGTATCACAGTGTTATTCTAAACCACGGTATTAAATCCCCAAAGGTATGTTTTTCACTAATATCATATATATAGATAGGCACTCTTCTTTCTATTAAACTCATTGTATGTAGTGCACAGCACGCACCACCAGAGCTCAGTCTCCAGCCTCCACTGGTGCAACAGGCAGCTGAGCTTAAAGACACAGCGACACCCAGTGGTGGAGGGAGAAGTTACAGGATTGTAAACAGCAGGTGGCCAGCAGAGAGACTCTGTGGAATAACGGCATGTTTTTTTTCACTTCCAACTTGGTGAATTAAGGATCTATTTTGACCAAACCAGAGTTAGTGATTGTTGGAACAGTGGACTTACTAACTAGATTACTAGCAAGTTTTAATGAAATGTGTTTTATGATGAGTTAATGAGGCAATTGAGCCTCAAATCTCACAAACCACTTTTTTTTTTTAAATTATCATAATGAACATGGTCAATACATCTCAGTTGGAGCATTATCATTATCTTGCACAATTAACAAATATTAAAAACACTGAAAAACTACATTTCATGTCTCCATGATGTATCATTGATCAGCTGCTTATAATGCAATTGTAAATGACGTCTAAATAAGGATTTACTATTGGATCGGCCTGTGTAAAGGGAGCAGCTATTCCAGTGATTGATGGCACGATAAAT
The DNA here is from genome assembly GCF_008729295.1 of Plectropomus leopardus. Classification (NCBI taxonomy): domain Eukaryota; kingdom Metazoa; phylum Chordata; class Actinopteri; order Perciformes; family Serranidae; genus Plectropomus; species Plectropomus leopardus. The sequence goes on along the minus strand of NC_056470.1, from coordinate 32,962,589 downwards.
GACTGTCCTTTTTAAAGACTTTGGACAAGGTAGCATATTTTGGCCTGTTCTGGTGAAATGACTGTAAAAGTTAATGTATTTGTTAGTTTGAATGTGTAAAAACTCAAGTCTTGCAGAATAAATACCATCACTGAAGAATATGGCTTTGCTTAGGGCAAGCATTTTCTCTACTTGTAGTCATAAGAGTTTACGATGCATGCTATCCGCGCTCGTTCTTATGGGACAATGTAGGACAAGTCTAGCTGCTCTTGTCTGGGCAATTTGTAGTGTCCTCAATGCACCTTTTGATGCGGAGAACCATACAAGTGAGCAATAGTACAGGTAGGTTAAAATTAAAGATTTAACTACTTGCCCCAGAATAGGCCCCAGAACATAGGAAAGGCATTTTCTTGGCATGGAGATGCCAAAGTTGAATTCAAAAGGTGTACAATTGTATTTCTCTGTTTAATAAGGAAAACAGGAAAATTACTTTACACTTTTTGTGGGTTTCTTTTGTGTATTTATTGGTGTCAAAAGCTGGACTCACAGCCTCCCCACAGGGAGGGGTGTGTCTGTGCTGTTTGGTTAGGGCTGCACACTTATACTGTCATACATTGTAAACACTGGGGAAATTTAGGAAAGGTATGAAGGTATGAAATATTGCATACCGCCTAAGCCTAGTTTGTACTGAATGCATCCACTGGTGCTGAACGGTGTTAAAAGTACTCCACCTAAACCATGACATGACTTTGTTTATATTAACATGAAACACACTACATTAGCTCGCTCGTTTGAGTTATAAATCACTTAAACAAAACCGCTACAACTCCCTACTGCTTATTAATCCAAAAGTTCGGATATTTTAAAACATTTCCTTCATGTTCAAACTAAACTTTACCAGCAGGTTCTTCACCAGCGCCTCAAACATCCATTTCATTTTAAAACTTTTGTTATTTTAAAGAGGTACATCCAAAACAAATCACTCACTAATTACAAAACTTTAACAACTTTCTTGTTCAAGCGTGTAATGCGTCATGTGATATCAAAAGTGCTTGCCGTGGGTCTGACCTTGTTTAACATGGTTAGGAAGTTCAAAGAGATGCTTAGCACCAAAAATATGCAAAAATCAAAACACAGCCTGTAATTACCATAGCACTGACACAGTAAGTGAGGTGGAGTAAGGTGAACAAGTATTTACTGTTCGGAGACAAGACGGTATTTGCCTGGATGCATGCAGCGTGCCTCGCGGCAACATCCCCACCTGCAGCAACACTGCCACTACCTTTATGTCCTGACAGAGATCTGGTATGACACGCTTGCAATAACATTTGAATACTACGCAACCGCCACAAGTTATTTCATAAAACAACGCCCAAAAACAATAAAGACGTGCTTTGCATGTAGTCGCTCTGCAGGTTTAATCAATCAATCGTCCCTGTGAGATTTCCGAAACCTGCGAGTACCAAAGCCCCACATTGTCGACCTTCACAACTCATCACTCACTGGCCATGTGGAGCTTTTCATCACCTCTTAATACACTCCATTTATTATCACCATTAACACTGCTGGGAAGATGTTGCTCAAATTAACTTGCGGCTCCAATGCCAGCACGTATTGCCATCAGTGATGATTTATTTTGACAAAGTCATAAAAAGTTACAGTTTTACAGGAAGGTTGCCACCTTTATAGAAACACTTTACTCTTGAGGGTGAGAGATAAATAGCTCCAGAGCACGGGTGCCATGAAAAGATGGCAAGACATATTGATATAGAATAATAAATTCACAGTTTCTGTATTTAATGAAGTGTTTTATGTTTACACAAGTGCACTATTCAGGGTAATAAGTATGGCTGTTTTTATAACAATCTCTAGGATCCAAGTCAATATTAAGTATTTTACATCCAGCATTGTTTGCATTAATGTTAACTTGTTAGCGGTCTTCTTCATCCCTGACTTTGCTGGTGCAGAGCAGAATATCTTGGCGTGTTACTGCCTCCTGGAGATCAGCGCAATCGTCTGAGACCATTAGCAGGACTGTGTAACGTGTCACCTGTGCGCATGCATGTGCATATGCCTCTTTGTTTACATGCACAAGACAAAACAGTGATTCATCGCAAATCGATACATTAAAAAAAAAAAAGTGAAGAGGTTCAAAAGCATTTTCTGAGTTCAGTTTAACTCAACCAGAGGAAAAAAAGCCTGTTACTCAATCAAATGAGTACAGTATATTCTCAAGTTTGATGAATAACATGCACCACTCCAGGTGCAGAATGAGCCAAGCACAAATTATACTTTCCATGTCCACATAGCCAAGAGGGTCCACATGATGCAAATTTCTTCATCTGCCCATGAGGTTCGATGCATAACGTCCACGCAATGCACAAAATGTATGTCTGTGCAGGCTGTGCATGTGTGAACACAGCTGACGATGCAGAAACACACACTTTTTTTAACACTATTCTGGCAGAAAAAGCAGTGGTAGCTGGATTAAAAAAAAAAAAAAAAAACTTTTCGTGGCAGTGTTCTAGCATAAATGCATCAATGGCTCGGTAACAACATCCACTTTTCAGGGCAGTATCCCAGCAGAAAATGCACTGATGGCTCAGTAAAAAACAAATTTTTGCAGCACTATCTCTGCAGAAAATGCAACATCAGTACGGTAAAAATGAACCATGTTTCACAGCACTATTCTTGGTCACTAAAAAACCACTGTTTTGCTGTTTTTCTGCAAGAATGAATGAATGTACTTGCAGCCAAGTGCACAGCGGTGGTCTTCTATTCAGTAATGAGACCAGGCCAAATGTTTTAAATCATCAAATATAACTCTTATTACAAATGTGCGTAGCCCATCGTCACTATATTGTGAGCAAAGGAAATACAGCTACCGATACACCCGGATTGTGTGTAACACAAGCATCTAACATCACAATGGTGAAATCTGACACTCAACTATAAATCAAGGTGTGACTCCCGTAAAATCAACTATAAATCAGGCTTTAAAGCGGTCATTTGTGTGACACAGGTCTGCAACAACCAGCCAGCCTCCCGTCAGCCAGTCCAATGACATTCCTTTGATTAACTTATTGGTAGTTTCCTCTTTTCTCACGCTGCTCAGGTCAGAGAACTGGAGGCAACCATGACGGTGCCACTGCTCGGCCTGGGAGGCTGCAACCATAACAGCTTGATGGGAAAGCTGTGAACTTTCATCCAAGAGCAGTGTCATGTTGGGATTCTTGACTATTGTTCCCAGAGGAAGGAAGGAAGGAAGCAGGCAACCCTAGAGGGGCGTTGGTACTACAGCTGGCTGTGGAAACTGGAAAAGGTACAACGAGGAACGGAGCAACGATGATTTTTACTGGACAGCGATTGGTGTGGTTCAAAGTCACGTAAAGAAGATGCTCTCGAGAGGATACTGCAATGTGGAGCCAAACTTTTGTGCACCTCTACAGCACAAAAAAATGTGTCAGAGGGTAAGTTGCATACATCTTGAAGAGCTTTAATCTCCACGTGGGTTGGGGGAGGAGAGAGGCGGAGGGAGTGAACGTGAGATATGGGCTTCGAGGGAGCACCAGCACACTTGGGAAAACTGATAACTGCAGACTCAGGTGCTGTCCACTTACTTGTCGGCCCGCTCATCCGCAGCTGAGGGGATTAAGTTGGTGGGCACAGCGACTGCTGTGACAACAGGAGGCAGAGGATTGGAGGATCGTGTTCGCACTGAGCCGCACGTACGCAGTGGAAAGCCAGCCAAATGTCTCCTCTCCAGAATAACAGCAGAGCAGGGAGCAGGAGCATGGTGGCATGTGGATTTTTATCAAACATGCTGTGTTTGCCTAAGACACCTTCAGCTGACAGTCATGACAAAGAGAAAGTAAATCCATCAATGTATGCACAATGAGCTCATTTTACACAAGTCGAGAAGCCAGATCATTTGTAAAGGAACATTTAATTTATTGGAGGCCAACAAAAGCAGCGAAAACTGGAGCCAACACATCAGTCAAATCTCTCTGCACAGTGTTCATGCTTTGAGTCATCAGATGAGCTCAGGTTTTTTAAATGTCATGTGATCAAAATATTTTCTTTCCTCTATTTAAGGTCCAGTATGTAGGATTTAGGGGGATATGTTGTCAGAAATAGAATAAAATATCATAAATATGCTTTCTCTAGTGTATAATCACCTGAAAATAAGAATCGGTGGGTTTTTTTAGGTTAGAATGAGCTGTTTAAATCTACATAAGGAAGCAGCCATGTTTCTACAGTAGCCCAGAACGGACAAACCAAACACTGGCTCTAGATAGAGCCAATCACATTTAGCATTAGCCACTGTAGTTAGAAGTCCCTCTGCAATAAGCAGCATTGGCAAAACACAGCTTTATTATGTGTTTTTACTGGTTTTAACTGTTGGGTCTGTTTATTTTGGAGAGAAAGAGACCTCTGTGGATAATTCGGCTCCTGGTATAAAACTCCTGAACATCTGGATTGTACGTTAACAAAGAAAAAAAAAAAAAAGATGACCACATATTAGCAGGTGGTAGGCTAACGGCAATGATCTGATGTGCCAAACAGCATCTGAGAAACACTGATTTGTGACACGAAACGAAGCTTTATTTTGTATTTTTACTGGTTTTAATCCCCCGGTCTGTTTCTTTTGAATAGAAAGAGACCTCTGCGGATAATTCGTTGCGACTAAAAACCTCCTGAACAATGAAGAAGGAATTCTCACCAGGAGAAGTTTCAGCTGGTTGCAATCTGCAATCTTCACTGCTAGATGCAACAAAATCCCCATGAATCTCACACACTTGACCATTAAAAGAGTAAATTACTATAAACTAACTACAAAAGCGTCACTGCCGCAACTTGTTGTGATGCACAATAGTACAACATTTAAAGCCAGAATTTTTTCATCTTTTTGGGGCTCTCAGATTGTATAAAGTGCCACTAGTTCGTCAAAATGACAGCTGCACAAGCAACACTTTGCAAATAAAGATTCATTTGACAGATCTGAAATTATAAATGAGTATAAAAGCATAAATGTCATGTTTCAAATAGTTAACTATAGTTAGCTGATTGTCTGCATTTTCTTGCTTATGACCCCCTGTTCTTAAAGTGATAACAAGTAATTTAAAAAAAGTAGAATAGTTTTATTTTATTTTTTTTACCTGCAGTGTACTTTTTTTCCTTCTCTGGGACAATAGCAGGCACCAGCAAAAATAATTATTATTTAAATTATCATCATTAGCAGAAAAAGCATGTGTTAAAGCAGTAGCAGAATCATCACTGACATAAAATAATAATTTCTTCTTTTTCACATTTTAAAAATGACACTGATATTAAGAGTTTGTTTGGAAAATCTCATTTGGATTAAATGTTTGACGATGCAATGTTTCCGTGTTAATTTACTGCAACTGTTAAAGCATTTACATTAAATCTGCACATTACTGGCAGCATCCATTTGAGGACTGCTGATAAAAATGATCTTTTAACCACATCTGGTGAAATGAATGTGTTGTATTTTGTCCATATTAGATAAACACCAAAATAATAAATCTCAGTGATAAAAGAAATAATGTCTTTCTGTTACTGTTTTCTGCTGTTTAATTCCTCTGTGCAGATCTGCAGTATCAGGGCTGCTGAGGCATTAATCACCATCAGTTTATTGTTAATAAAATATTTGTTACCAAATGAAGGATAAATTGCACAAAGTGTAACACTGCAGAGAGATAAACGTTCATTTGGAATGGTGCTGCTCTTGAGGAGAGTTAATAAATTTTAAATATCTGCCACAAGTTCATGTTTACATTTTGCAGAATGACAAACGTGCTTTCATCACATATCAAGCTGCCAGTGAAACTCTTTATAGGCAACACAGAGCCAACAAAGGCACAGCCGTCCAATCAAAACTCACTCCATCTACCTCATTTTTCCCACTCAAGTAGAACCACGAGGGCAGAATATTCATTTCAACCATATCGTTCAGACACCTTTCAAAATTATTTAAACATCTGAACACAAAGTACATTGGTTTGATTTCTTCTTCAAAAACAGTGGAAACAAGAAAAGGAGCAACTTAACAAGTAATGTCTTGCAAATTGCAAGATTTTAAAGATTTTTATGAAAAAAAAAAAGGTTTTAAAGTAAGGGAAAAATGTCCAGAAAACTATATTTTCTATTACTATAATTAAATACTTAAACTTTTGTTTCGGAACCTTTTTTTTCTTTTTCTTTTTGCACATTTTTTGATTAATGTCTTCTATTGTTGCTTATTGCTTTCTTCCAATGTTTTTGAAAGATGTTTGGCCAATTTGATCAGGTTTCAAATGGTTAAATTAATGCATTGTGTTTTGTCTGTGAAAACTTAGGGTTAGGGAGAAATTTTGCCCAAATATGTACTTACGTATATAAAACAAATAATAAACAAGTAAATTCTGTGAATTTTTCTTTTTTTAAGCTACATATTATTTTGAGATTTAACAATTAAATTTCAGAAAAAAAAGATGCATAAAACTGTCACTTTTGTGTCTTCTATGCCACTTTTAAGATTTAGGAAAAAATAATTAATGACATTTTAAGACCAAATTAAGGCCTTATTTACTTATTATTGCCTTTTAAGACTTTTAAATGATCCGCAGGGACCCTGGCCTTCACACGAGTGATTTAAAAGCTTAAAAGGAACAAGGAGTTAGAAAATAAAGAACGAAATAAGGAGTGAAAACTGTGAACTCCCTGAAAAGGAAAAAGTTTCCTTTTATACCGACTGTATCAGAGCCGTTTTCAAGGACAACCGAGATTTAATGACGAGAAATAGAAAGACAGAGTTATAAAACAGATAAACACTCGAGTGGATAGAACAGAAGCAAGAGGGGGGAATATTTGGCGAGGCAGGTGTGATGACAGTGGGCAGAAATCTGGGATCAGATACCCACCTATCTAAACAGGAGTGGCCTCCCCCCCAACTGTAATGTAAGCAGCTCACAAAGGCAAAGACTTAGCTGCAGACAAGTCGCTACCATCACCATTGTGCTCTTTGCATTCTGCGGCTTTGCACTTCTCAGAACCGCCTCATCAAAAGCATACCAGTCAGAAAAGTCATTTATCTTGCAGCAATCTTTTCCGTCACCCTGTTCTTTTACAATCAGTAAGGATAGCTATCATCCGGAACGGTTATTATCCACACTTATCAAACAGCGACGTGTAAAAACTATTTCCCCGTTTTGACCGAATGTACACGAGGTGGTGTTGGGTGAAACAAACAACCCAGCAGCCACAGAGGTGTAATGCATCTATGGCAACCGAACGATAGATCAGTAAATCATCGGAAACCACCAAGACTGGAAACATCTCTTGCTTGGCCGCACGTGCGAGAAAGGAGGAAAAATATTTCCATGCCCTTTAAAATATAGCTGAGAGCTACGGGCTCGACAAGAAGGAGTAAAATGTTGGTGACATCCACAGGAGCTCTGTTTGGAGAGAGCAAACAGAAAGTGAGGAGGATACAGGAGAGAAGAGGAGAGGAGGGAGATAAAGATACAGGAGAGAAGAGGAGAGGTGGCGTGGACAGAGAAAAGAGGAGATAAGAGAAATATAAAATAATAGAAAATAGAGAACAGGTAGATTCAGGAGAGGAGTGGAAAGTATTTAAAAGAGGGGGGAGAAAAGGGAGAGGAGAGAGGGAACAAGAAAGAGGAGAAAAAGGAGAGGAGAGAGGGAACAAGAAAGAGAATAGAGAGGACAAAAATACAGGTGAGGAGAGGGGAAGGAGGAGGAGTAGAAAAACTGGAAGAAGGGTAAAGAATAGAAAGAGGAGAGGAAAGAGAGGCAGAGGAGAGGAAAAAAGGATGGAGGAGAAGAAGGGAGAAAAGGAGGAGAGAGAAGGACAGATGAAAAAGAAATATGGGCACAGAAACAAGGACAGTGGAAAGAAAGAGAGGAGGAGATGAGGAGAGAGTAAAGATTAGGAGAGGAGACAAGAAGAAGAGGAGAAGAAACAGGGGAAGGGAAAAGGAGAAGGAACAAGGACAGAGGAGAGGAAACAAGAGGAGGAAAAGAAAGGAGGAGAGGGGAGAGGAGAAGGAGAGAGGGGAGAAAAAAGCGACAGAGGAGAGCAGGAGAGTAGAGAAGGGATAAAGATAAAGGAGCAAAGAGGAGACTAGGTCAAAGGAAAGGAGAGGAGAGGAGAGGAGAGGAGAGGAGAGGAGAGGAGAGGAGAGGAGAGGAGAGAGAGGAGAGGAGAGGAGAGGAGGACTCTGTGTTCACATATTCAAAGTCGACACTTGGAAAGTTGAGAGTTTCTGGTTGAAACCGCACAATGAAATGAATTAGAAGTCAAAACCAACAGAGAGATTAAGTGAGACCACCTTGTGGCTGACATAATGTTCTCCCCTTAAAGCATAATCTTACCTCACACTAATCCTGCAACTCCTTCAAAACAAACCTCCTCTTTCCCCTCACTCCTCCTCCTCCTCCTATCTTTTAATTTCCTTTGCCGCACTTCCTTTTATTGCTCTTGTTGCTCTACAAACTTTCACTGCCATTCCAGGACGCAGCAACTGTCTCTGTTGTCCCACACCCAACCCTGTCTCCAGTGTCCTCACTAAATCCTGCACTTGTCAAAACTTGACAGCCCTATCAGTCTGAGTGTAGCACCCGCTTAACCCTTTGAAACCTGAGCAAATTAGCTTGATTTCGTTCCAAAACACAGGAAGAGGGCAATGAGCAAAATGACAAGAAATTACACAAAAACTGGCAAAGGGAAAAAAAACATTTTTTAAAAAAAAAAAAGAGTAAAAAGTTAAAAGAAAATTGCCTGAAATTAGCATGAAAAGCAAGACAAAAATAATCTATGATGATCTGAAAATGCTAAAAAAAAAAAAACATATATGTATTCTACAACACAAATTTTAATATATAACTATAAAAATCATTACTATGTTTTTTCAAATATATTTTATATTTATATTATATTTTATTCTACATATATATATAAATGTCATTTTTGAGTCACATTTCACAAATTTGATCATTGATCACATTTCTCCAAGTTTTGATCCTTGTCTTTTTTTCACGTTTTTGAATGAAACCGATTTGAGTTCAAACGTTTAACTGTTAAATGCATCTGGGTGTAACACAGAAAAACTGATTTTGTACTGTAAGGGTTTTAAAGGGTTAAACCCTTACAGTCGGTCCGTTTACATGATGTTAGAAAAAGTCTCATTTTTGTGTTAGTCAAACTAAAACTGAACTTTTAAAGTAAATGTAAATATATGTAAATCCTCGTTCGTAAGAGCTGTGATAAAGCGGTGAAAATATTCTAAATATAGCACAAACTTAAACTGATATTGATTTTTTAGGTGACTTCAAACTAATCAATGAAGGCAGAGTTTGCGCAGCGCTATCTGATTATATGTACGTGACAGCGGTTTGTACCCCAAACTTATTGTAAATAAAAATTATTTGGCCTGTGGCAACAAGCTGAAAGGGGGCATTTCTCCACCAAGCATGGCATCATAAATCGATTCTTCCTCGGTGCACGTATACTGGGACAAATGGCCTAATAGTTATAACTGTAGCTTGACTTAATCCGTGCATGAAAATGTACTGACTGATGACTGACGTTGTGGATCCTGGGGGCTAATGGTAGCAGGAGAGAAAAGTCAAAAGAAAAGGAGAAAAGAAGAAATCACTGCTGGACTGCAGAGCGGACCGTGCAGCCCAGCACCCCAGCTGTGAAAACCTCCAACCACATGAGAAAGAGTAAAAGATTCCTTAGAGTCCCGTTACTCCACTTATTGAATTTTTACAACCTGGTGGAGTGCCAGGCACTTGGCTGCACCAACGCGTTTCGTGCCATTGCCACTCCTCGGTCCAGAAAAACATAAGAGAGAAAGACAGACAGAGAGACAGACAGCTGGCTGAATCATCCCTCTCACCCACGGCTCTCTGCTTTCATGACCTCTGTCTGCTTTCAGACAAGATGACGGTCTCTGCGCTATATGTGTGGCAGATGATCGTGTACCGCCGCGGACAGACACGTTTATCACGTAACCACATACGGGACCCACACACAGGCTGGCCCCCATCTCTCCTGTGTCAATGAGAGACCTGCCTGTAGTCTTGTGGTTTTGAAGTCAGAGGAGATGAGAGCTCACACCTTCACACAGAACAAAGGTGCTACAGTTTCACTACAGTGAAGTGGTGGGAGTAAAGCATCGTGATAACGCTGATGATGACACAGTTGTTGCCAACAATGAATTCCATTCGACTGGCTCACAAAAGCTACTTGAATCATAGTTTAGTCTGAGTCTGAGAAAACAGCCCTCAACCTGAACTCTAACCCTCTAACCCTTTAACCCCACCACCAACGAGGCCGAACATCAGTCCGCAGGGTAAGAAGTGCAGGGAAACCAGCTCACCCCAAAGTCTCGAGCGAAAAATTTACGCAGAGCTCTCAAATACCGTATTGTTGGTACTGCAGTTTGTTTGGTTTTTTTTAACGCAAAAATTAATATTTCTTGTATATCTAGGTCCTGGAAATCAATAGCAAGCTGATAGTAAAGCACTTTTCAAGGTGAATGTTTGCTATAATTGACAATTTCCGATTATTTAAGTTTCATACACACAAGGGAAGCATGATATGGGATTTTTTGCTGGCATCTGATATGCTGATATATTACAACTTGTTTGGGGTTTTAGAGGGTATCGTATTCTGTAAAGACTGCAAAGACACCTGGGCTTAGGGCTAGGCGATATGGAAAAAAGTCTTATCACAATCCTTTTTTTCATATTAGTCGATATTGATATATATCATGATATACATTAAATTACTATTTCTGTCAAGCTTAAAGGTTCCCTTTTACTCCTAAGTGAGATATGAAAATATCATAAGGTTAATTTTGGTTTAAATATTTATTTTCTACTAAAATTCACAGAGGTCCAGTTACTAAAATATCCTCCTGACAAAGGTCTGAACCTCATGCCTTAAATCAACATCACGATTAATGGAACATTTTACTTCAATTCTGATTAATAAATGATTATTTTTGTGGTTTGTTTTTTGCCCTCATAGTTCACTGACAGTTTTATTTGACCATGGTTTATTGGAGGGCAATAAACATATGATTCATCATTATTTATTAAATTTTCCAGCATTATATAAAAATTAAAAGCTCCATCTTAAACAAACTTCAGGTAAATTTAAGCACATCGTGCTGATAATGGGCCAAACTCTGACTTCAACTTCTGTGACTCGCCTGTGAAATGTCTCTGCTATTAATCATTTAACTCAGGAATTACAAACTTTCGAGTACGGTGCTTTGAGGAGAAGCTGCGCTGCTGTCGACCATCATCTGTTTGATCCGCGATGATGAAACGCTGTGGCTGTCAAACACTCAGCTGTTCTGGAGTCAAAGTCGTTCACTTTTTTACATGATTGTTCAACACTTCTGCCCCCGCTGTGTTTTGGCGTGAGATTTTCCTAGGTATCATGAGAGCGTGAGACACACGGCAGATGCGTGGGAGTTGGACTTTTTTTTTCTCCGTTATTGATAGGACAGCTCTAAGACAGGAAAGGTAGGAAAGAGAGAGGGAGGGTTACATGCTGCAAAGGGCCACTGGTTGGAATTGAGCCCCAGCCGCCCCGAAGGCCTCAGCCTGTATGGGCGGCACACTCTACCAGGTGAGCTAGAGGTCGCCTCTTTATGCTGCAAATTTGCCTGAGAAAATATTTTGGAAAATTGTTGTTTACAAATTTGAACATTTAGCACTGATTGCATTTTGAAGAAAAGATATTTGAGAGTTTTCCTTGGGCATCAAAGTAGTCCAGGTCTGTCAATAAATATGGCATTCCTAGGAATCAAACTGATTTATAGTTTGCATGCTTTAATTATACACCCTTAAGTCTTATATTCTTTAATTCGCTTTGTGAGTGAGAGCAGCAACGGCAGCAAACAGATACTTTGCAGAGAAATAGCTTTGGTAGATAACAATGCATGTAGAAAAGTGGATCACTGAGCCTTTCTTGCTTAAGCATTAAGTACAGTTGTCAACAAAGAGGGATTTGCTAAAGAACAGGCAGTTGAAGGATCTTGTAAGACCAAAAAACAAACACTGAGAGCTGGCAACAACCACGCAGACTTACAAGCAACAGAAAAGCCGCACTGTAATCTGTCCCATTTATAAGGCATATGTTAGAAAAACAAACTAAATGTATGTGATGCACAAAATAAGGAACGCAAATAAACACTCATATGTCACACCATTATGTTCAACATTTCTGTGCTTAAGTGATTACCAGACTACTCATTTAGTGTACTGAGAAAATTACATAGATTATATATGTTGGCTTAACCTTAAATGGTACAGCCCGAAAAATGGGCAATGTTTTTTTTCTGTCTGATATTAATGAATACTTTGTCTGTTTTGCTACTGGTCAGGAGAGAGTCAGCAACTCACTTTGGTCTCTGCTAATGCAATTATTATTTTTCATGTTTTATAGTCTCGCTGCTTAAGGGGCCAACAGAGGCCGTGACAGAAAATGCTCGCACTATATTTCAATAATCTGCCTTCCATTTCAGTTGCTTACATTTAATACACAACTTACACAACTACGTCAAACTGTGCCCCCGTAACGTGTCAGGTTAGGAATAACAACTTGCTAATGTTGTAGTCAAGACCATACTAACCAATACCAAGATTTGACTAAGACCACAGAGTGCCGAGACCGAGACAAGACCAAGAATTTAAAGGGCCGAGACCAAGACCCAAGAAGGGCAGGACACTCTTGTGGACTTTGGTAGCATTTTAAGCAACTGAATGTTTCCATCAGATGATGGGTATCCCATAAGAAAAAAGGTATCAAAGGAGTACTCCTTTGGTACCAAAGTCACAAAGAGTCAATAAAAGTGGACTTCAGTAGAGGTTTGACCACTGTCTGGTTTAATTTAGCTGATGATACAAATCATGATTACCAAAATAATGGCAGTCATTTTTTTCTGCTTATTTCTTAATTTTTTTTTTTTTTTTTATTAGATAGGGAAGATCAAATGGGAAAGGGGAGAATGCAGCTGCTGACCTGCAGCAAGGACACAGCCTCTGTATGAGGGGCGTCCGCTCTACCAGGTGAGCTAATGGTCTCACCTGGAACCCTACCAAGCCATCAGCCAGCTCACATGAGTCATTGAAAACGTCTCTAATGTGGCTACTTAGAGAAACATGGTCACGTAATCGAATACTCACCATCTTTGTGTTAAATTAGACTAGAAATCAAACAGGACCATCATGCCCGTTCTGAACGTAACTAAAATGTTCCCAAAATGTTGTTTCACCATAAAGAAAACAAGATTTGTACTACTTCTTACCGTGCCGCTAACCCGGACGTCGTAAAGTCGCCCCCAGTCATCTTCATGGCTGTCCACCATCATCATACTATCATCTTCCTCCAGCAACCACTCCGCCTGCAGGTCGACCTTCACCTCCTCCCCCATGGAGTGCATCCCTACGGCGGGGAACAGCCCCTCTGCCGACACGGGAACCTCCACTGAACCGACCTGCAAAGACGAGGGAAACAATGGGTGAAACACAAGGAACAGCACAGACAGTTCAGCTCATGCAAATAAGGCACTGTGGATGTCATTGTGATTAAAAGCACCTACCTCTTTACCATTTTTGGTGAAAAATACTGTTGTAAAGCCTGCTTCAATATTTTCTGAGTGTATTCCACAGCCGATGCGGTCACCACGAGCACATTTTGGCCCAAACTGCTGTCCCACCGGGTTGCCGTTGTATAACCTTGGAAGAATTGAGGGATAATGCTTGTTACTGCGAAAAAATAACCATTTAATCATTACTTTTTTTGTAACTGAAATGATTTGCTTTTGACAGAGTGCTCTCTAGGTAGACAGCAATAACTGTATTTGGTCGACATCCTGCGTGCTGTGTTTTCGAAATCAATAACATACAAATCATTTATCAGACAAAAATGCAAAACACTCGCAGGTTCCAGCTCCTCCATTATGAGGATTTGCTGCTTTCTCCAGGTTTTTTGGGTTTTGGACTATTGGCCAGACAAAGCAAGCTATTCCAAGAGGTCACCTTGACCTCTCATAAACTGTTATAGGCATGTTTCACTGTTTGCTATTTTTTTCTTTTCTGCCACTATATATTTATGACCTAAAGATTTATGCCAGTGAAAAATGCAAAGTAAGAGCTGAGGAGAATCATATGGGGAATGAATGATGTAGTTATGTGTGGATGCAGCCCCAACAGGCCACAATCCATTTTCTCAAACCATGCAAGAAACCATGCAAGAAACCATAGCTGTACGGTAGTGAATAGATGACTGTGGTTTGACTTACTTGCCGTTGTCAGCGTGGTAAGCTACAGAGTATGGCAGCCAGCCAGGCTGGTGGTCCAGCCTGTAGAATTTCGGCACCAGGCCCACAGCAATGGTCCCCCTCACCCCTGTGTCCACTATTGTCACCTACACACATACATACACACACAGACAGACACACACAGACAGCGCTTTAACTACAACTGTGGCACCAATTAACTTATTTTACCAACTGCCACACTTGGAGCAGGCCTCACTTATGTGACCTAAATGAAAATATGTTTCAAAAAAAAAAACCCAGCATGAATTTAGAGCAGAGAGTGGAAATTAAAACACAAGTCTTAAATTGTGAGAAACTTCAGCTTCAATAAAAACCTAGACTCAGGAAAAGACGCCCCCTAGTTAATCTCTGCCTCCCTTAGCCCTCAGTCTGTCTGGTTCATGTAGCTCTCCAATATTCCCAGAGTCCAACTACCTGCACAGGAGGTACAGCTGTCCAGATTATAAATGTGCAGATACACCGGTTTAACTACGTACTGCCAACTATTTCTATTACTGTGATAACACAAATATCAGTAGGCCCTGTTCACATAAAACAATTCAATTTAGCCTCTGTCTCTCACCATGATGTTCTTACCTTTTGCCTTTTTAACTACCATCAAATAATATCTGACAGGAAACACTCAGCATGTTTACATGACGTCGAAAAAAAGTCAAAAATATTGTGTTAGACGGACAAAAACTGGACTTTTGAAATGAATGTAAACATGTTAGTCCAACTGAAATCGGACTAACACACCCAGACGATGTGATTTAAAGTCGAGCTATTCCGTCATGTGAACACCTCAGCCGGAGGTTAACTGGACAAAGTTATCTGCACATGCTCCTTGTCTGCACGCCGGTCTCCCTATGTTTACAGATAGGGACTGCTCGTCACTTATGAGGGGGGAAGGGGTGCTGCAAAACGGGTCAGGCTTTTTTTGTTTTTGAAAAGCAAGCACCGAAGAGGGATTTGTGTTTTTAATTTTGACTTAGGTGAGGGACATACAACCTGAAAAGGCAGTATTTTACATTTGTTTAAATTAAAAAGCCACCCCCCTCCTTTTAAAAACTCCGGCACAGCAGCTAAGCAATACACTGCTGTGGACGATGCCACAGCAAAAACATACTTAAGTCTCTTAAAAAAATCAATATCATTTTTATTGTACACTTTAATTGAATATTTGCTCCTTTTTACCTTACACAGCCACTGATGGAGGCGGCAGTAGATCAGCACCTCAGTGAAGTAAAATTTTTCTCATGGAGTCTGGTGTTTTTGATATAACGGCTTCAAATCCCCGTCAGTAGGGGTTTTAATACAGCAAGGTAAATTGTGAAAATATTCTAAATATAGCGTAGGCTACCCTTAAACTGATATTGACTTTTTAAGGTGGCTTAAAACTAATCAATGAAGGCAGAGTTGCTCAGTGTCGTTTGATAATATGTACGTGAAGCAGCTGTTTTCTACCATATAGTCATGATTCAAGCTATATCATAGACTGTCTAAATGATATAGGTTGACTGCTCAAAGGAGGCATATCTCCACCTGCTGTGGTGAAAATGGACTTCTGTCAATAAATCGATTCTCCCCCTGTGCTTGTATACTGGGACAAGGACAGCTGTCCAGTTAAATGGCTTAATCGAGCTGTAACTGTAGCTCGACTAAACTGTGCATGTAAATATACTGAGTTACTGTAATGTTCTTACACCCCAGAGGTCTCAATATAATTCATAACATTAAAACGATACACACAGGATGCGCCACATTACCAACACATCATAAACCATCAACATACGGATGCCACTAAAGGAGTAAAAAAACTAAATAAAACTAAAAAATACATTATTTAGGACAAAAACTCACAAAAACACAGTCATCATGATCATCAGTCTTCTTAACATGGCTTTAATGTATTCCTTTTACTTTCATATTCCCTAATTGTTCCCTGTCTATTTGCTATAATACCCTCTAACCTAAAAGATTTTGTATAGAATTTTAAATTGAAAGTAAGGGTTCAGTTTGTTAAGTTTAATTAAATCCAAGTCAATCACGGTGTGAAGTAATTCCAGGAAAGTTTGATGATTATTGTGATCATATCAATTACCGTGACATTTTTGGTCATAATAATCACAGCATGAAATTGTTATTCCGGCACATCTGTCATTCATGATCAACCTCTTGCTCTCTGACATCATGCCATCCTGCTAGTTAAGTCCAATCAGAGCAAAATGACACACACTACAGAGCCAAATTAGGTGAAAGGTAACGCAGGCAAACACAACAAAACAGCCCCATCCGGTGTGACTCTGCATTTGTTCCCTTCCGGTGTCTGTGACCTCTCCGAGTCAATTCTCACCCGTCTAAATTTTCTCCCTCTCCATCTTTTCTTGCATGTCTTTTCCCCCCTTTCCCCACTTATCTGCCTCCTTCATTCTCTACCTCCCTCTTCAGCCCAGATCCCCAAATCGCTGCTCCTGCATGCATGTGAAAACCAAACTTCTTGGGTTTCTCTGACAGAAAATTCCAGGTCCGACTCATTTCCAGTTTGGATAATACTCGACACCCCTGCTTTGTTAGAGAACTAAACTCTTGGCCCTGGCAGGCCATCACTTCCACACATAAACCGTCAAAATACCGTTGTGATAGGAATAAAAGTTACAAAAACATGTGCATTGAGGACAGAGTGTGAATGTGCTCAGCGATGAGCCGTTAAGTTATGCTGATATGAATTTTTTTTCTATTAAAACAAGTGGAATGCTGCAGATGTTCAACTGGGCTTGAAGAAGACGGCAGTGACGGAGGGGAGATGGATTCCTTGTGAGAGCAGAACGGGGAGAAACACGAGGATTGCAGTGACGCATACATCGACAGGAGCCTGACCTTTATCAGAATAAACGCTCCCAAATTTTTTGAGATATCTGGAAAACTGACACCATGTGCGTCACGCGGTGGAGAATAATGTAGCATAAAACTCTGGGTAATGACCACACTAAAATCCACTTGTTTAAATGTCAGAGAGATCTATCGCACTCCAAATGTGATTCTCATTTAAATATAAGCGTTGTTATCGTTGAGATTTTTGGTAGGGAGGAGAGGGAGTGATCGGGAGGTCAGCTGAGAGTTTGACTTCACATTTAATAGAAATGTCACATCTGGCACAAATCTGGGACACCTCAGAGCCACGATAAGTAACGTCAAAGCAGTTTGAAATGTTTCAACATACAGCACTGTGCAAAAGTCTTAGGCCACCATATATTTGTTGTTTTAGCAAAGTTGCATACATATATTTCTCTGTCTTTTGATTATACAAACACAGAACACAGAGAACATGTAGAATTCATCACACCCCCCCAAAAACTAAAAACAAATGGTGATATTTGGTGTGAAACATGGTATCGTACAACCATAACAAAAAGTAGCGCAATAAATATTGAG
Organism: Plectropomus leopardus; assembly: GCF_008729295.1. Taxonomy (NCBI): domain Eukaryota; kingdom Metazoa; phylum Chordata; class Actinopteri; order Perciformes; family Serranidae; genus Plectropomus; species Plectropomus leopardus. Next base: position 32,944,809 of record NC_056470.1, on the reverse strand, counting down.
CTTTGGACATGTCTAAAATGCAACCAGGTTTTGTTGTTTAATCAAAAGTGAAACTTTCTCTAAAGTCAAGTGAAAATAGTAATAAAAAATAGCTCCCTGGGATTTTACAAAGTAAAAGTTCCTCTCATGCTGACACCTCTTTTTAGTTAATTTTATCAGCAATCATTAAAATGAATGGCTGATGCAAACAATCAGCAAAATCAGCCCCTATACATGTGTGTGTGTGTGTGTGTGTGTGTGTGTGTGTGTGTGTGTGTATATATGGATAGATAAATAACCATAACAAAAGGTAGCTCAATTAATATTGACCCTGATGCAACCAGGTGTAAACACACCAGATGATTAGCATTGCAAATCTCATACTGTCGGCCCAAGAGAGCTCAAGAGAAGTGTAAAGGGAGGTTCACCAAATACTTACAGCTTTAGCGTGTTGAAGCCGTTTTATTCTAAAATGTTTTCGTTTTTAATACTGTATTCATATTTCCTGCATGTTGTGGTTTTATTTTTGTGAATAGAAAATTGAGAAATTAATGTGTATGATCATTACAACCATGCTAAAATAACAAAGTTTAAGGGGGCCTAAGACTTTTGCACAATACTTTATGTCTAAAGTGGTGCTTCTCATCTGAAAAAGCAAGACAATCTAAAAAGAATAGTGGGAGAAGTAAATCATTTAAGCTGATGCTGCACGGTCCTGTCTGGGTCTATTTGCAGCTCGGCAGAATGACGTAGGTTCACAGTGTAATGTATAGCCTAATGTTTCCCCCTGACGCCTGAAAACCCAGACGAGGAAGTACGTCTGCCTCACCTGCCGTCTCTTAACCACACGTCACAAGGCCCGCTCTGACATCAACAAACAAGCTGACTCATAAATAAAACACTGCAGCCCTCTGCACCTAATTTATGCCTGAACTTTCCTGTGCTACATCACCAAGATACTTTTTTCTTCGCACTCTTCTGTATGTATGAGAACCATTAGAACGACCTCATACGGATTCGCTAAATAAATGTCCAATAGTTTCTCCTGCTGCCAGTCCGCCTGCTGAAAAAACCCCACTGTGTGTCAGACTAATCTCAAAGATACCACCTAACCCACACCCTATCCCTCATTCCAATGCAGCTCGGACATTTTTGAGGTAGTGGTTTTGCACTGGTGAACTGGGACTGTAGGGGGGCACTCCGAATTTAATATGAAGTTGAGAAAATTGTCAGCAATGAGATTCCAGAGGGATAAAATTGCTGGCCGGATGGTAAAGCAATCTTGGGCACACACGGAGATGATGGTATGTGGTGGTAAGCCTATCATATTGTGAATAATCCCCCACCCAGCATTTCAAAATGAATGATTGTGCAAAGGACAAACGGTCTACTTATTTTCTAATGATAACCACATATCCAAAAAAAAAGTGGACAGAGATAGAGGTTGAACTAAAGGTGCACAGATAAATCTGACGGTCAAAATAATCAGTTACAGTAACAATGTCAGCTGTGGCTTACTGCATCACTATCAATGAGCCTTACCTCAAAGTAGCAATTTCCCTTTGACAGAGGATGGCCAGCCACATAGCAACCCACCTCTTCAGAGTTCCCTTGGTAACTAAAGAGAAGAAATTACAGGTTAACAATAGGTAACTTCGAATAGGTCCAACTGCAGTATGCACAATCAGAAACACATCTCGAAGACAAACCCCGTGTTTTCAGCAAAAGACTGTCCAGACACGAATCACATGTACCAGAAATATGACTAAAATATCTACTTAATACTAACAATTACAGGCCAATGATGGTTGATTTAGAGCTAGTCTTTAGTCAGATGATTATAGGGAGATATGTATAAGACGTATTTCACTGCTATAAAGATGGCCTTTTAATAAAACTAAGCCGTCTATTCAGTAGAAAGACACAAATACTTTTAAAATTGACCAGAGAAAACTGAAAAAGGACGCTCTTGCTCAAGAGGTAGAAAACCTACAATTACTAGAATTAACTACGCCGCACCGGACCAATAAACACTCCCACTAGTGGGTGACATAAGCAAACTTGGATGTGTGATACAACGGTGGCCAGCCGGCAAGAAACAATCTCGTATTACTATTAAACGGTAAGTGGAAACATGTTTCTTAAAACAACTGCAGTGACAAATAGGCAACTCAGTGAAAGAATTTTGGTTTGCCAGCACCAGGGGTGCATACTAGGTAGAAGAAAATTAAATTTAGATTAGGACACAAAATGTAAGTAATGATAAATAATAAACATTTAAATCTAAAATCAATATTAAACTAAATATTGACAGTGCACAAATATCAGCAGCACCAAAGGGCAGTAAGGGTGCAGTAGACAGGTTTGACTCAGTGGATTAACAGAAGGCGAAACTGAATGTGAGTATCTCACACGCCCAGTAGTGGCCACTCCTCAGTCTTGTTAGTCAGGGGAGACGTCCGAGTTCAATAATGTCACAGCTTTAGGAAAAAGGCTATTTTTCAGTTTCTGCAGGAAGCATTTCAGCAGTTACTTCCTGTTCACAAACTCTCGCTTTTACAGCTAAAGAGGCAGTAAAACGAGATTAATCTTGATTTTTTTTTTTATTAGCGCTGCCTAGTTTTACCATTTGATGTGATTTCAGTCCGAGTTTGAGAGAGAGAGAGAGAGAGAGAGAGAGGCCGGTTTGTCTCTTGATCCACTTCTATACAGTACAAAGCTAATGTTAGGCTAGAAACGAACTATGTCACCAACACTGTAAAGCTGTGTCTGTAGTCTCATTTAGCCAGCTGTTACCAATCGTCTTTTTTGAGACACATAAAAGCTTCAAAGTTCACAGTGGGTTATTTACTATTTTATATACTATTATAAATATTTAACATATTTTATGTTGCAGAACAAAATATTAAAGTCTTTCAAGCCTGTGTCACACAGGCCTAATTTCAGGCTTCTGACCAAAAACCTATTAAAAAAAAACCCACTGACTTTGTGACGAGGGAAAAAAGGTGTTGATATGCTAACAGATTTTCAGGTTTTTGGACTCTTTCCTGTGGCACTCTATAGCACACACAAATTTTGTCAGTTTTTATAAGAAGGCAGCCAATGGGCTGGCAGAGAAACCAACACAAAGTAACAGAGAAGCATCTTTTGAGATAAACCTAAATCAACAAAGCCACATTTTAGCCGCACTTCAGTTTAATAACAGACTGACCTGAGTGTGTCTCCATCCTTCTGTAACCTCATATATCGTTCCTGTGCTGGGCGGCCATCCCCAATATCTCTCATTCGACGCCTCAGATTTAAGAGGCATCTGTGGTGTAGGACGTTGATGTCATCCATCTGAATGGAGAAAATGGGGGGAAAATTGCACATTACCACAAGTTCTGCATGCCATGTAATGTTTGCTGTCCTGGATGTTTGCTGCCTGAGAGAAGAAAAAAACAGCTCAGAGCAAAGTGAATTACATATTATGTACCAACTGCCCAGATCCCATTAAGCATTTGCTCCTGATTTTTCTATGCAACAGTTCATACTCTCGTGCAGTCCTCTCGGATCAATATCAACATGTGGCCACAATGATGGCAATGAGGCAGATTCAAAATATCAACAGTTGTATCCTTTGTAATAGGGGTATACCGATATTGTCTTCTCAGGGCCGATAATGATTATTAGCAGGTTATGAGACTGATAACCAATATTTGGAACTGATACTGATATACATTTACAAAAAAAGGAAAATTGCTCAGTATTTAGAATTTGAAATATAACACAAAACCTTGTTTAAATGAATTTTGTTTTCAACTTTCAACATCACATACAGCAAATTCCCAGCAACTTTTTTTCTGTAAAAAGCCAAAATCAGGAGAGTTTCTTAAAATTAATAGCACAAAAAGCTGAAGGGCATTAACAAATCTATAAAAAAAAAATATGAAGGAAACAAAGCACACCTTCAGAAAGAAAAAGGTGAAATGCCTTTAATACATTAGCAGGTTCTTAAGGTAAAACATGATTAAAAACTATTACTTTTCCAAACAAATATCAAATTTCAAGTGTCCTGGTTCCGTCCTGATTCTTCTAAAGTCATCATTTAAATAAATCATGAATGAAGAAAAATAGCTCCCTGAGGTTTTATTAGGTAAAAGTTCATGCCATGCTGACACTTTTTTGCTTTGTATCAGTGCTCAAAATAAAACGCAGATGCATCCAGCCAGCATCAGATATCACAGTATGACAACATCATCAAGTAAACATGAACCACCTCCAGATAAAATACTCCAGGAAGTAAGACACAACAAAATATATATTGACCAAATATGTATACATGTATACATACATACATCCATACCAACACAGCCCCTTAAGCTCAAAATTCAGACTCAGACAAAATAAAATAGAACTAATCTTAATGCATCACTTCCAAACAGTGTATGTTAATCCAGTTCAAAATCCGATAACTTTCATAATGATCGGTCTGATAAATTCAGTTATAGGAGACTTTTCTCCATCTTTCCCAAGCTTTAAAACGATAGTCAGATAAAGCAAAAACATTATCAAAGTGACTTTATTAAGGGGCCATCTTCCATATGTCAAATTATTTGCTGATTATCATGGAGCCTTCTAGTACACAATAAGTCACTTCATACTTTGTAGGCACTGACTTCACGGTACTGGTGCCACAAAGCCGAACAAATATTGAATATCGACTAAATATTAACACAAAAGACGTTAAACTGCCGCAACAAGGGGGAGGTGGGCGTGCCAATGTTTACATTTGTCGCTGTCAAGCTCTGCAAGCTAGCAACCGTGCTAACGACAATGCTAACTTAATTACTTACGCTAGCATGAGTGTCCCGACAGTTAACTGCTGCCGTTTAAACTAGAGACTGTTTACAGCTTTGTGTTGACTTAATGACGTTTTTTAAAAAAAATTAATTTGTTTTCACCAGCTGGTGACGAGGGGTTAATTACTCGCAAAGCTAAACACGGTTAGCACCATTAGCGGCTAACGGGATAGCTTCTCTGCTCTGAGGTTCGGTGTTTAGCAAAGAAGACGACTGTTCCTAAAAGGTGGAGCGCGACACAGTGCTTTATTATAGGTGTCATTATCGATTAGTCAATCGCTTACCTGTTATTTAGAGGTCTAAAATGACGGAAACTCACTTCTTGTCCATCGGCTGTCCATAGCTCCTCATCAAAACTTTGGAAACTAGAGTTCGGCGCTTCCCAGTGACGTCACGCCCTCGTTACTGAAACAGCCAATCGCATCGAGTTTTGAGAGACAGTGACTATTATTCAGCCAATCATGTCTCTCGTATCGTGTGTGTGTGTGTGTGTGTGTGTGTGTGTGTGTGTGTGTGTGTGTGTGTGTGTGCGCGCGCGCGTGCGTGCGTGTGTGTTTGAGTGTCAAATCCATTTATCAAAGTAAAAGTACACACGTATTAGCCAAAACTATACTCAAATCACCTCAAAGTAGTGTTTGGGAGCTTGACCTAAAATAAAATAAAATAAAAATAAAAATAAAAATGTATTAACTGCTTTATATTTTGTATTAATAATCTGACGCTGTCAAATAAATATTTTGGAGTAAATAGTATAGTATTTGCTACAGTGGCATGGCATGAAGTGGAAATATTCAAGAAAGTACAAGTAATAATGATAATAACAATGCACTTTATTTATAGAGTACTTTTCATACAAGCACGTTTAACTGCCTGGTTGTATGAAATGTGCCAACAAATAAAGCTGCCTTGCCTTAAAAAGACAGAAGAAGACAAGCAAAATATAAAAGTGAAGGTAAAAAGTACAGAGACCAGTAAGAATAATAACAATTAGAGAATTAAAATTAAATAATAATAATAAGAAGAATTATGTTCATTAAAAGCCAGACTAAATAAACAGGTTTTCAGCTGTCATGGAGAGTCTTCATCTCTAGCTTTTGGACGGGTACTCCAGACTTTTGGAGCATAGTGCTGCCCAATTTCTCAAAAGAACCTTAAACTCTCCTCTAAAAGATATTGGGAGAAAGTGGAGTTTCACTAAACCTGGTGTAATACGCTCCCTCTTCCCTGTTTTGGTTAAAAAAAATATGATTTTTTTGATTGACTGTTTAGAACGGGGTTGCAATAATTTAATCTATTTGAAATAAAAGCATTAATATGTTTTTCAGCATCTTCACGTGATAGGAACTGCCGTTTATTGGCAAAGTAACTTAAAATTGTATGAATAAATGTAATTATTTACATTGCACCACTGGTTTCATGATCTTAAACTGAAATATTGACATCTTAACGGAAGGTCAGGGGGATACTACTAACCAGAGCAGCGTCCCATTACAGGATTTTGTGAGGAGTTTTGTTGCTATGTTGAAGTGGTGGCAGAGAGACCTCCTGAGCCAGCTGGTACAGAATCGAGCCGGGGAGGCGGAAAGGAGGAACAAACTGTGGCTGGAGGAGGAAAAATGAACAACTCGTGAGCATTGTGGAAAAGAGAGCCCCCGTTGGTCTGACGTGTGTCTTGGAACATCTGCTCATATGTGGAAACAGACCGGCTCGCGAGTTGATGGGAACACAAGACGGCAGGTGATTTCTGTCCTCCTCGCCAGGATTAATCAGAACAACAGGCTGCTGATGGCAAAGCAGATTTTGGCTTCATGTGGCCCCGAATTCCAGTGGGAAGTGCAGGCTGGTGGGTATGTCTGTGTGTGCTCTGGTATGTCTGTACTACTACTGCAGGAGCAAATCTGACCCAGAGCCAGGCAACACAGCATTTTCTGTGTCTGTACACTAATGTCCTGCTTATTTTAAAGTCAGCATTGTTGGATAAATATTCAAACTATGCTGTTGTTCTTTTTTATGCCAGCTGTGACCAGAGGCATCATGTTTTCAGGCTGTCCGTCTGTCCAAATGTACCCATTGTTATGAATGCAATATCTCAAAAAGGCATTGAGGAAAATTCTTCAAATTAAGCACAAACATCCACTTGCACTCAAGGGTAGACTGATTAGATTTTGGTGGTCGAAGGTCAAAGCTGAGGGTCATTGTGACCTTGTCTGTCTTATTCTTGTGAACACAAAATGTCAAGAAGACCTTTGGAGAACTACTTCAAATTTGGCACAAATGTTAGAGTAGACTCCAGGATGAGCTGATTAGATGTTGGTGGTCAAAGGTCAAGATCAACATGACCTTACATTCATCTCATTTTTGTAAAAGTGACATCTCAAGAACACCTTGAGGGAATTTATTCAAATTTGGCACAAATAGTCACTTGGATGCAACAATGAGCTGATTAGAACTTGTTTACAGGTCAAGGTCACTGTGACCATGCATTGTGTCATTTTCATGAACAAAATATCTGAAGATGGCCTTGAGGGAGTTTCTTCAAATTCGGCACAAACGTCCACGTGGAGATCTTCTGCATGTGAAGCATCCATGTTTTCGCAGACATGGATGTAAACTGTAAGTGCAACTTGACTGGTGCACGGAGGCATACAAATGCAAGACGGTATATCTAGTTTGGTATCATGTTCATGTTGCATCTGTCCACAGAGCGCCCATGGCAGCGCTGCAATGTCAGATAACACAGGAGACAATGAGACTCCAGATAAGAGAGGAATTCCTCAAAACTCTACTGATGATCTTTGTGTGCAGATCTGTGGCTTTGCTTTCATTTTCTCTTTTAATACATATTCTTGCCATGTTATCATGTGGTGCTTTACTCTCTTTTAAAAGTATAAAAATAACATATTTTGCACAAAAAGAATTGCAGACGCCTTAAAAGTGATTGTTGTTGTATAAGAAGACACTTCTGTAGATTTACAGGTACTTTTTCTCACTAGATCTCACTGAGAGCTGACATAAAAGAGGTTTATTTGAAAACAAACGGCTTGATTTCTTTCAAAAATATGGGAAGACAGTAATGAGCAACTTAAGAACAACTGACCCAAACATTAACAAAAAATTAGTGAAAAGTACAAGAAAATTAGCAACAAATAATAAAAAAACAACCTGTTATAACAACAGAACAAACAAACAAGGAAATGACCCGGAAAACGTGCTTAAAATTATAATAATTATATAATATAATTTTAAATAGGTAATTATGGTCATTACAAATATTTTTTACTCTAGATTGTTTCTATTTTTCCTTAGATATTTTTTCATTAGCTTAAACAAAATAAATCTAAATCTACTTATTTCTTGAAATTTTCCAGACATTTCTTACCAAGTTGCTCATTGCCTTTTGTCCCATGTTTCTGAAAGAAAATCAAACAATAAATCTATTTGTCCATCACAAGAAAAGTGATGTTGATCAAAATTGCAACTGAAGTCTGATCGAGTCAAGTCATGTGACTCCAGTCCCCCACCGCTGCCCAAATCCTTCAGTGCCCTAAACATGTGCATGAAGTCAGTTAATATCTGAGAGCTGATGAAATGTAATCTAGAACTTGAGGTGCTTATTAAAGACTGGATTAGACTTCAGAGGTAACGCATTACAAATCTGACTCAGAGGTGATTTGATTATGCTGAGGCACAGTTTCAGTTGCACAAAAAAGTTCACAAAAGCACATCCAGACAACAACAACAACAACAACAACAACAAAAAGTGCTGGACAAGAAATAATACAAGAGAAAAAAACAAACAAAAAAACCCAACAATTTCTGCACACTAGATTATGCTTCCATAAATATTTAATACAGTTACCGCCAGAGTGACGTGTGGAGCTAATTTGCTTTTCATCAGACAAGTTAAAAATGAAGACACACCCCTTCAAATACTAACCACACCGAGTCACCTGACAGATCACCTGTCAAGTCACCTGGTCCCCAGCAGGCTCCCATTCATAAGTACAAATTAAGACAAAACATTTTTTAACACAATGTGGATTAAACCTGTGATGACAAGAAAAAAAGAAGAGGATGAAATAGCAAAAATATTTATATACAGATAAATATAAACATCAACACATATACACATAGCCCCATTGTAAAGTACAATGACGTATAGCTCAACAACAAGAAAATCACTAGAAAAATTATATGAACAGTACTCGTTTTAGATAAAAACCAAGTGAGCAGTACCTAGAGTCAATCAGAACAACCCGGAAACTGTGCAAAAAATATCCATTTCACATAAAATGACATGTAAAGTAAATCAGAACAACTTGAATATCATGTAGAGTTTCAATTGTTTCCTAAAGCGACAGCCCAGTTTGGTAACTGACATTTTTGAAGTACATTCAGGAGACTTCATTTCGTTCCAGTTTGATTTATATTTGCATGCAACTCATCAATTCAACACTCTCTAAACTTTGATATGTGGCTCTGCAACTGAGCCCAAAAGATTCAGCTGTAGCACTACACGTTTGTCCAGGAAATATTCTCCACAGGATCCGAGCCGGAGAAATCACACAGCTGTGCATTTATTGTAGCAAATGGCATTGCAGTGGTGAGGCTGATGGAGGCACGTATACATTTGTATTTGTTACCATGGCAAATGTTATTCCAGAAAGGTCTCTGACACTGGAAAGAAAGTGCAAAAAAAGCTGTTTGAGCCTTAGCAATGTTGAGCATGAGTGGAAGAGCTGGATGTATGTGTTAGTATATAACAGGAAAGGGTGGAGAGATTTTGATAATTTCTGAAAGGAACATAATCCACCCCCCACTTGCTCTCTCCCTCCCTGCCACCTCCCTCTTATTCTCTCTCTCTCTCCCTCTCTCTCTCTCTGAGTCCCAGCCCCTGAAGGTGTCATAACTGTGCTCTCTCTCTCTCTCTCCCTCTCTCACTCACTCTCTATCACCGCCTTTCAGATCTTTAAAAGCTGGTGCTTTGCTGTGTCTCTCTCGATCTCCATTTGTCTCCTCTGGCACTGCAGGGGACTCAACCGGCAAAGCACCAAGGAAAGCTACTGTATAGAAACGGGAAGAAGACTGAGGAAAGGGGAGAGAAAGGGAGAGAGTGAGGGAGAAATATACATCCAGAAATAGCATCAGCCACATTTAACTGACAGAGAGGGACAGAGTGGAGAACCTGAGACCTGGACAGAAAATGCCTATCCTTTCTAACTTAACAACCGTTGTTTTGTTGCTGATTGCTCACTGCGGATCATGGACCGGGGCAAGCCGCTTGGGCCCCTTCAAGGTCTGTCCCTCCTGCAGGGATCCACTGGGGGCAGGTCGGCCCCCCAGGGACCATAATGTTGCCGGCAGCACGTCAGTGTTGGCCCAGGGAGAGCCCTGTGGTGTGTACACTCTGAGCTGTGCCAAGGGGCTCCGCTGTGTGCCCCCACCAAGGGAGCACAGCCCCCTTCAGGCTCTGTTGCAGGGAAGGGGCATTTGTGCCAAGCACAGCAGGACTAGTCCCACTGAGAGGCCCCACCCCACAGGTAAGACACTTTATACACACACACACGCACACGTGCATGGAATCACGTATGCACACGCACATGCATGCACCTTCAGATGCACACTGCATGGATACTGCAGGTAGGCGAGACATGTGCATTTGCACCAGAAATAATTGTATTTACTGTGCTGCGAATTGCATGTGATGCTGTGTCACTCACCAACAAAAAGAAAGGCCAATTAGTGTGTGACATTTAAGCCTGGATGCATTTGTGCAACACAGATGAAATTTGCAGACCTCAAGCATCCAGTTCTGCTCAGCAGTGCCTCTGGAGTCACTGTGATAAAAATGTCATTTGTCATTATAATGTAACAGATTTTGATTTGTTAATCAGAAATGACGGCAAATCACATAAAACAAAGACCTTTAATTCAGTCTCTGGCTGGTGCAACAGTGTCTAAGTGACGATTCGTGCATTTATGTGATTTGCAAAGTGTCATATATTTCAACCATTTGAATGAGAGGCTGCATGACAATGATCTGTCCTACAAGTGTAGAGATTTTAGAATGAATGTGAAACTGTCAGTGTTACCTACATCCTGATCAAGCTGCTTTTTATTGCAGTGATCTCCATCTACTGTTCAAACTGAGATACTGCGATTAACTATCTGGAGAAGGAAACATACTGATGGAAATTAGGTCTCTAGTTGAATGACTACCCCGGATAGATCTCATCTGAGTGCCTGCTCAGTTATGTCTTGTGCAAAAAAAAGCAAAGATAGTTTAAATATTATTATATATGCAGCTTATATTGCAAAATGTGACATTGGATGTGGTTTGATGTTAACGGCTACAACGGTTTTATGTCACATTCTCATGCCGGTATGTCGTTTCCTCTCAGGTCCCCATCCCTCACACAGTGGTGACATTGAAAAAGTAAGTTCATGCTCTTATTTTACAGTCTTTGATGAGTGATGCTGATGGAGCATCACCTACATGATGAAAAATCATACATGTGTAACGCATTTTATATAACAAGATGGCCTTAATGCACATCATATGTGATGGAGTGGGTTGAACATCGAGCTGCATTGTATCATAGAGAGTTATTACCACAGATCCTCTGCTGTTTGGGGTGTTGCAGTGGCATGTACACACACACACACACACTGCCCTGAAGCCATGCATTATGGTGCATGATGTGTGTGCTGCTATGCGGCAGAACTAATTGAGCATGATGTGAATCAGGAAAGTTTCAAGTCGGCCGCTGCCGCCACAGATTTCTCACTTTGCGAGCTGCAGCATTTGAACTAATATGTGTTGTTGTGATCTGGGGAGCAACAATAGCCACATAATTGATCAAGATGGCACTATTGAAGTGACACAAAATCGCACAGTCACTTCAAACCATCCAGTGACCTGAAAAGCCAAAGCATTGTGTAACAATATGGTTATATAATGTTATACAATATGTGACATCTGATATAAATATACATTTCCCCTGCTTCTGGCTCTGATGCTGCATCACTGTAGCGAATCCTTTGTGATTCACATCGACATGTGTTGTGATCAAAGAGGATTTCTGCCAACATGATCACCTGAGGGGGGATAGCAGCTTGCCTCTGCCACTCTTTAGATGAACACAGGTCCTCCCTCTTCGCCTCTGGTGATGTTTGAAGTCATTCTGCGTTGCTGTTTTCAGGCACCCTGCCGCAAGCTGCTCAATAGTGTCCTGAGGGGTCTGGAGCTGACAATCTTCCAGTCTGACCGTGACATCTATATACCCAACTGTGACACTCGTGGCTTCTACAGGAAAAAGCAGGTAGAGTGTCACCTGAAGCATCATGAAACACTTTATTGGCTCTCATGTGGTGTGAAAATGTGTCTTTGCTGCGGTGTCACCGTACTGTAGAGCTGCACTCCACTGCAGCTCTCTGTGCGGTGCATCCAGAGATTTGCCTGTGACCATAAGGGGCTGAGAATAACTGACACTTCTCGCTCTGAGCCTCTCAGCTGTGAGCTCAGAGAATCTGCGCTATGATGACATATCATTTTCTCTCTCCTCTCTCTCTCTCGCCACCTTTTTCCCACTCAATCTCCGCCCTCCGTCCCCTTTCAAAAATCTCCCTCTCTCTGTCTTTTAATCTCACACAGTGCCGCTCCTCCAAGGGCATGCAGCGTGGCCACTGCTGGTGCGTGGATGAACTCGGCACGCCCGTGCCCTCACGTGCCAGCGAAGATGGTACTTTACCATGCGATGGGGAGTGAGGGATGAGTGTGTCCTATTGCTCTGAGCCTGGAGGAAGAGGAGAAGGTGGTGGAGGAGGAGGAGGAGGTGGTGGAGGAGCAGGAGCGCAGGGAGAGGGGGTGGCTTTAGCATGTGCTAGACACTGCCTGGACAGGAGGTAGCAGGGATAAACCACTTCCTATGGAAAACACACACCAGTTAACGTTCATGTCCCTCTCTAGAAGCAAGACACACACACTCTCACAGTCCAGCAGCAGCGACAATAACATCTGCCTGAATGTTCAACAGTTGCAGCAACGTCCTCTGCGTCGTCCGGTGACATGCTGCATGCTCACATTAATGCTCCGTGAACTGCCTCAGTGATCCAAGCGGTATTACTCCGAATGATCTCTATATTCCCTGGCTCTTGTCCTGGCTTTCTGGTAGATTTTGAGTTTCCTTTTTACTTTAGGATAGCTGACACTGCCTGTGTTTGTTCTGATCTCAGTGGGCTGAAATACTGTTACGCAGGTGATGTGACACAAATGTTTGAAAAACGTGTCTCCCTCACCGTCCTCTCTCCCTCTCTCCAAAGATACACTGATATCAACGTACCTAATTGACAGAATATTTCTTTTTCTATTAATTTATTTTTGTGTTTCCATCAAGTACTGCTTGAATCTTACTATATAAATGTCAAGTCAGAAAAAATAGTCTTACGAATATGAATGCTTCTGTTCATTTTATTTGTCAAAATGGCGTTCTGACTGCTTATTAGTTGATTGTTTGTACATATGTTGGAATTTTGTGGTCGACTGTGTGTTCTGAAGTGGCAGACAAAAAGCTTACGGCTGTTACCCTTTTCAAAAAGTTGTAAGGCATATTTTTATACACGTCAATATAATATTTTATATATGAATTGTTGGTTTATTTAATGAACTACAGTACAATGCCATGTATTTTTATATTGTCAGCAGTTTCTTATTTAAAGACAGAGATTATTTTATTTCATGTTAGGGAGAAGTGTTGTGCTTTAAAGGCACCTTTATGGCAAAACTCATCACACTCATCAGAGCTCTATTCAACTGCTGCACATCTTTATGGTTATATCTCATGTTTTTAAGTTCATTTTTTATTTATGCTTTGTTTATTTGAGAATTGAGAATGTCCATGTTACTATTATGTTTTATTTTTGGCACATCATACGACAAATTCTGATTTCAGTAGAGAAAAAAAAAGATCAAATTTGTTATTGTTATGTCTTTCCCAAGTCCTTGCAAAAGTCATGAAATTGTGTGCTATTAAAGTGTGATTAGAATTTATCTATTTCTGAACAATCTTGTTGTGCCAATGTGTGTGCCGTGATGATAGGTCCATGCACAAAGGACCTGTAAGATTTGCAAATATGAAAATAAAACATAATGATAATAAAAATGGAGAAGAATTAAACATATATTAATATAAAGACGGTTGTTGGGTGTTTTATTTCTTTGATATTAATTCCTGCTGCTGTTAATCGCATGTAAATGAGTACATTTGATATAGTACTATGCTTAAAGTGCAACTTTGAAGTTCCTGTACTTTAAATTATGTTATTATTCTTCCACTGCACTTTATGTTGGAAAAAATTTACTTTTTCCTTCACTACTTCTATTTAAGAGCAAAAGTTTCTAGTGACTCTACAGAATAATATTTTACATTTAAAAAATTGATCAACTTGTAAAAGATGCTACACAGAAACTTAGCGACAGTTTTAAAGTGGTTAGAATTTATGTTGCATGCTTAAATCTCATGTAACACTTATAAATAACTAATAAATAAATAATAATAATGATAGATGTCATAAAATAAACTTTGCATTATGAGTATTTCTACATGTACATTTAGCCAATAATACCTCTGTATATTTACACTATTAGGATTTTGAATGCAGGACTTTTATTTTGTAATGGAGTATTTTTTTAACGCTCATGCCAGCATATGACCATGCTAACATGCTAAAGTTTAGCAGGTGTAATTTTTACCATGTTCACCATCTAATTTTAATGTATTAGCGTGCTAACATTTGCTAATTAGCACTAAACACAAAGTACACATGCAGGGTGATGGGAATGTTGACAGTTTTGTAGGTATTTGGCTAAATAAAGTATTCAACACAATAAATCCTGACCTGATGATGGTACTAACATAAAATTTAAGGATCATCAAAGTAATTAAAGTTTGTCTTAAGGGGGGAATTTATGTCTGAACCAAATGTCATGGCAATCTAACAGTTGTTGGGACATTTCATTCAAAGCCACAAATGTCAACAAAAATAGTGGCACGAGAAAACAGAAGACCGTGAGATACTTTGCCTGGGAACCATGAACATCTATGAAATTTTTTGACTGAATAATTGAAATTTTTGACTCACGGGTGGTGCTGGCTGAAGGGAAGGGGATCACCAAAGTCATCAGGATTCTTCCTCTTGGCACTGTGGATATCTTGTTGCAAAGTTCATGGCAATCCATCCAATGGGCATTTTTTTGAAACCCTAAAATGTCAAACGAGTGCTGGGGATAGGGAAAGTTCAAAGTATTGAGACTGAATTTAAAGCAGTCTATCCAATTGTTGTTCAAATATTTCAGCCAGGACCAAAGTGGTGGACTATTAACAGGCTGTTATTGTCATCCATGCTGCAAAGTAATATAAATAAATCTAAAACAAAAACTTACTGACACTAACACATCAACACATCAGCTGCCAGAGGAGAGACTGTATCGGCAGGAAAATGAAATTCACAGTTAGAGAGACCAAATTTTAAACTTTTAGGCTGTTACATGTAAAACTGCAATGCCTGTTCCCATTGGATCCCTGCAGGAGACCTGAGCAGTTTGACTGATACTTTGCCTGCAAAACCATTTCTGTATCCATTACTCAGCATGTGTTACCTTAAATTTGTGAAATAAACAGAACAGAAAATCCGAAACAGGGTAAAAAATCTTCATGGATTAAGGTAAAAAGGGGTACACATGTAAAAACAGTAAAATTATCTAAAAATATATGTTTAAAAACTCTCACAACATTCGGGCAACATGATCCTAGTCTCAGTTATCCATAGACTGTATATGAAGAGGGATGAGGGACCCTCACTTACCCGCGCTGAGCTTCAGTGAAGCTAAAATAGCCCGCTCACAGCTGCCGCCATCTTGCAATGTTGATGTCATTGAAAGCCGGAGTCTGCGCAGTAGTGATATTTGTCCGACCGGTCGCGAGCAGCTGTATTGAATGCAAGCACACGGATTGGCTGTCACAGCTGTCAATCATGGTGAAAAAAATCCCCCTTTTGTATAATTTAATAACTCATTAAAACCGAACTTATCATAAAGCAAACACCTGTACAAACATCAGGGTGATGAGAACTACCTTCAGTGTCAAAATCCACCTTTTGAAAAAATGCATTTGGCATGTACTTTGAGTTTTTAATTTGGTCCATGTCCCATTCACTAACACTGAGGGGCGGGCTTTATGACCTGTACTGCAGAAAGATACTTTGATGTCGTCCATCTTTACATACAGTCTATGGTTTAGTGGTGAAGGGACATTTTTGTAGGCTAACCCTGAAGTTAGCATCGCACTGGTTCCCTCATCCAAAACCTGATGGGATTTTTGAATGAGATTTTCTATTATCGCCAAAAATAAGCTCTGTGACGTACACATGTTTATGGGACTTACATGTTTTGTTCAGCATGATAATGTTCACGGATGAACACCACTTTTTTGTGTTTTGATGCATAAATTAAATCTCCAGAAGCAAACAGCTATTGTTTGGCTATAAATGAACTGTATTGTGGTCGCACAACTTAAACGTCACAACCGAGTGCGAGTGTTGCTGTAAAGCTGTACAGGCGGGCGAGTGGGTTTAATGAGTTTCTGTGTCGCTGTGATAACGTCTAACATCCACAATAAACACTGTTGTCCTATTTAGCCACTTATTAGCAAGCGCCTTTTTTAACACCTTGAAAGTTAAAAAATTGGGTTTACTGATGTATTTTATGCTGCAGAACAAAATGTCTACTCACATGCACAAATACATCCATGTTTAGCTCACTAGGTTCCTCTTGCAGCTCCACCTCTGTTTTTTTTATTATTTATTTTTTAAATAGCTCTTGTTTTTATTTGACTCTTCCCTTGTTTTATTCTTTATTTTTACATATATGGATTTTTTTTCTCTACTAAATGTCGTAATCCTCTGTGTAAAGTCACATATGTATATATTGTCCTCTGCTACCCCTTATTTTCTCTGTGTTTGTACTCCTAAACATCAATAAATTTCAATAAAAAGTTAATTAAATTTTAAAACGGTCACGTTGACCTTGAGCTTTGACCTATGACCACAAAAAACTAGTCACTTAATCGATGAGTCAAAGTAGATGTTTGTGCTAAACTAAGAGAAATTCCCTTAAAATGTTCTTGTGATACCACAATCACAAGAATGTGATAGACTTTGGACTGGATAACACAAAAAATAATGCTGTCGGCCATGGCTATTCCTGTTGTGGAGGCATTAAAACCCCAAGTTTTCTCTTAACCCTCCTGTTATATTCAGCAGCAGTAATGTTCCCAGATCAAACTGGCGTGGTGCATGTGCAACCATCTGAAAGCAGAATATCAATTTTCTCCATAAACATTATCTTTTGCTCAATTAATATCAGTTTTCTTAAGAAAGGTGTAACCAAGTTTCTCACCTCTTACAGATCATGGTTCACAGAATTCACTTGTTTTTCATAAAAAAAAAAAACAATTTTCAACCATTTTTTTTCTGTACACTCGTTAGACAAAATGGACAAAAGGGACTGAAAAAGCTCCTTTTTAGCAAAACCTATGACCTCTAAATGACTTCTCGCTGGTTGCTCTTCTTGCTTTTATGTTCCTATTTATGACTTTTAAATATGCTTTGATTTGATTGTTTTTTTGTTTGTTTCTGTTATTTTGGTTGTTTTTTATCCGTTTTTTTATGCTAATAATTTCATCATGTAGCACTTTGAGAGTTTGTTTTAAATGTAAAGTGCATATATAAATAAAATCTATTAATATTATTATTATTGTTTAAATTCAAATTTACATCTTAAAACTATCAAGTGTTTACAATTTTTACAACAGGAAACCTCAACAAGAAGTGTTTGTGTGTTCATGTGTGTGTGGTTTCATGCTCCAAAAATTATTTAAAAATATTTTTCCTGTACTTTTAAACTTTGAAACGGGTCAATTTGACCTGCAATACAACAGGAGGGCTAAGCTTTTTTCAGAAGCTGCTGAATATGCAGCTCTAATCACAACAGAATCATCTGGAATAAATCATGGATATTTCTAAGAAGAAGCGTGCTCAATCGTTCTGCCAGAATGACATTAATAGTGATGAAGATGATGAAGTGTGGCACTAAATCAGTTGTCTAACCTGACAACAAAAACCAAGACTTGTGCACAGTCACTGCTGAAGCTTTGGTCCCTCTGAATCATCAGCAGCTTAAGAACAGGTTACTGTGTTTTACTGCTGCAGTTTGAGGCTTTATGCCCTCTGCAGTCACCAGCAGCAGTGAAACAGAGATTACACATTAGAGCACATTAGAGTCATGCTGCTTTTCTGCCATTACTAGGCACATAAAGGATCATTTTCTCCTGCTTCGCAACACAGGGACCAGATACATGCCTGTTTCCAAGGTAACGGCATAGAATATCCCATTTGTCCATGCGTGTATGAAATGGAGGCCTTGCAGAAAATTAAGGAGGAAGCATGATCCTTTGTAGAATCACACCACCACATGTCCTACTTCTCTATCTAGGGTGGTTTGCTATTCTTGGAGATTCTTTTCTGTGCATTGAGCATGAGATGAAGCCAGTGATACATCTGTCAAACACAATACAATCCACCTACTGGTCTGTGTATACTGTAAGCATGATGTGAGCGAAGACGCAAAAATGTCCACATTTCAAAGATGATATCGGCCGAAACTTATAATTATTTCAGATTATTTTTATGATATTGTCATAAAATGTTCTCAGTGACCAAACAAAGTGCACGAGAGAGTCAAGACCAAAAACCTGTGCTTGTTTTGTCTTAATAAGGGATGTTCCTTTTATTTTACTGTATTAATTTATTTACTTGTGGGGTGAAGCATACATTTAAAAAAAACATCAGTATAATGCAAATGTGTCAGATTTAGCCAAAGGGTACAAAAGAGCTTTTCACACAGATAAAAAGGTGTGTAGGCTACAGTATATGAGAGACAGTGCTGTCCTCATAGCATGGAAAAAATGTAACCAACCAACCAACAAACAGAAATACAGCACAAAATGATGAACTGATCAGTGGGACTCTGCTAAATGCTAGTAGATGCTAATAAATACTTGTTCTTCGTGCAAAATTGGCCAAGTTGGCTTCTTTTCTTCAGGCACGCCCACATTCTCCTCTTCCTCCTCTTTTTTTTGACTTTTTTGAGGACAAAAATGCAACTGTAGTGAGAGCTCAATTATTATTATTTTTTGCATTTTGCTCTTACCACTACACTGGTGTAGATGGATGACATGGCAACGATGTTTTGTTCATGCGTATTGACGTCAATGGACGAAGGTCTTAGCCTGCAATTAAGTAGGCGATGTCATCGTACAGTCTGCATACGTCAAATCTGATGTCGTACCAAAGTTGCAGATATAGTTGCACTAAACCTATAAGACTGAAAAATCTCACTGTCTGCAGGAGGCTTCAGGAGAAATAACCCTGATGGCGTTATAGTGATGTCATCAGGGTTATCTCTGTATTTCAAACTGAAGGTTTGGAAAAGTTTTTACCAACATGAGGGACTAATAAAAGTCTGGATATCTCTACTCTGCTGCACAAATGTCAACCTTTTATTTGTTTTAATTTGTATCTCACAAGACCAACAACTGTATAGAAGTGGAATACCACGTCACCAGAGCACCCCTTTAATAAAAAAACCAAACAAAAAACAATCGTGCTTCATGTAAAACCGTGTGCAGCTGTGTGTCTGTCAGATGTTGTGACTATGTTTAAGGATCTTACTGCCCTCTAGAGTTTAAAAATATCCTCTCATAATTAATAAAAGGTTGCTGATTTGTACATTTGGGTTCCTCCAGCTAAAGTAGGACCCTAAAATACAGAATGATCTTGCATGGTTTGAACCAACTAAGTGTGCTGTCTTGATCTCTTATAATCACTCAATCATTGTCATTATCAGTGATGGAAAAAGTTTAAAGGATCTTAACAATGGCACTATACACTGTGGTGTTACTACTACTTGTAAAGTAGTGGAAAAGAAGTGTAAATAAGCATACAAATGTACTACTGCTTTCTACTGTTTTCATTGCTTTACTCTTTCCTCCATGTTATACTTCAGTGTCCAATTTCTATTTCCAGTTGCTCAGGATCAGAAATACTTGATACTTTATTGATCCTCGGGGGGATATTGTGGTTTGTTACAGTCTCTTTTTTGTAAAGCAAAGAGAATTATAGAAGTAGAAATAAGCAGTACAAGTACACAGTATGTTGAAATATAACATGTGCTGAGTATGTAAAGTGTCTGAAAAATATAAAATGTGTGCCAATACAATGTATAAACTATGTGAAGATAGAAATACAGAATGTGTATGATGCTACAATGTACAATGTAAAAAATGTAATAAGTAACATATCTATTTTAATTAGGCTGCTTCATCAGAATAATGCACCTTATTACATTTGATTACTTTTTGATTACTTTTCTAAAAAATTATATAAATAGGGCAATAAAGCTAAAAAACTTAAAAACACAAGAGCATTAATGTGCTCAAATTTCTCTCGATATTCCAAAAGAAAGCATTCCTGCACGGCAGAAAGATTTAAAGAAACAAAATAGATGTTTTAATCAAAATTTAAACTATTAACTGACACCCCCCCATATATGTAACCCCTTTGTAATCACCAACGTTTTGATTAATAACTGTAATTTGATTAGACAACATATTATTTTATACTCAATAACTGAAACTGATTACAGTAACATTTATTTTGGAATTTAATTACAGTAACTAGTTAGGTCTATATGTAACTTGTTACCTCCCAATACTGACCAGGAATAAGGAATAATATAATATAATATAATATAATAATGTAATAATAATATAATATAATATAATATAATATAATATAATATAATATATAATATAACATAATATAACATAATATAACATAATATAATATAATATGATATAATATAATAATCTTATACATAGTCTACGTAGGAAACATAAAAAGTGCTGAGGTCACAGTAGTAGACAGTTGTACCCGCCCATCTATGGTCACGTGACGCAGTAGTCTCGATTCCATTGGCCAGTGACACATGTCAATCATAAACTCACCACGTGGTTGATAATAACATGGGCGGGCTCGAGGGGGCGGTGGAGGACTGTCAGCGATGATTTGGAGATATGTAGTCACGCATTATTGAAGTTAAGTAATGATTCATCACGCAGGTTTAAACTGTGCGTTAGAAAAACAAGCGTCAGTGTAACGGAGCAGCTCGAGCGGTGACCTTTGGCTGCCGACGCCGTGTGCTGCGCGAGAGAGCCCGGGGAGGAGCCGTTAGCTCGGTTAGCTTCGTAACGGTGGCCGTCAGGAAGAAGTGTCTCCACCACCGACAGGGGACAAGGAGTCTGTGGTCATGGCTGCCCTCGGTAACTCCGGGGCCACCTCCAGTCCGATGGTGGTCCTGGCCCCGAAGACCAAAACGAAAAAGAAACACTTTGTGCAGCAGAAGGTGAAAGTGTTTCGAGCCAGCGACCCCGTCCTGAGCGTCTTCATGTGGGGCGTCAATCACTCGGTGAGTCGGTGGAAGCTAGCTCAGTTAGCCGTTAGCCTGCTGGTGGTGTTACAACGAAATCTGTGACCCGTTAGATTTTGTGACACCGGAGGATCATCTGGAGGAAAATAAACATTATTTAGAGCAATATCGACAGGTGGTGTGTTTCGTATTTACTGTACAGACTTACGCACACCTTGACACCTGTGTATAGCTATTACAGGTGTGGTTAGGGACGGTTCGTTATGTGTGTGTGTGTGTGGGGGGGGGGGGGGTTAATTGTTTAGACCCTTGAGAGGGATTTATTTATTATATTTTTGCCAAATTTAAATTCTGTGTTTTGTATTTATTTTGCACGTTGTGTCTCTTAGATGCAATGGCGCACACCATAAAGTAGCAAAATATAGAAATTAGTATAATGCTGCCTTCACGTGCACCTCGAAAATATCTTATTTGCCCTTTAAAGTCTTAAGTATGGGTGGGAAGTTCGGAAATTGTGATGATACCCTAGATGCCGAGTCATGACGTTTGCGTGGTGTTTCAGAGCAGCAGAAATGTTGGAAAGCATGTAAACAGTGTCAACAATTAGTGGTAAAAATATATATATATTTCATGATTTTGTTCCCAGTAGCTGTAATTTAATTTTAGTATTTGCACATGTTAGTATATGCATATTTTAGCTGTAACAAGCGACCACATTTTCAACTATAAAGCATGCCAGGAGAGTATACTAATATTGATTTCAATTTTGTTTTATAACACGAGTTGCTGACTTGACGTCAGAAATGCATAAACATGGTGGGCAAAAGTCAATGTTTGATCAGTGGTAAGAAACTTTTTTTAGTAATTAATGTATTAAATATCAATTTTTGACCACATGTAGAATATAATATGGTATTAATTACAAGTGCTGTATATGTAAAGTGATCTAAATTAAATATAAAATATTTTAAAAATAATATATAAAAATCTAAATAAACTGGAAACAGCAACAACAACATTTTCTGCCAGTCACTCCAGGAGCCTCAAGGAAAAATACTTGTAGCTTTGGGGAGGTTCAAAGAAATAAGTCGCCCAATGTGGCATCATTGTATTGCTCGACTTGTCCTGTCTGCACCCTAAATTGTTAGTTTATTATGATATTAAATAAAGGAGGAGAAAATCTACATATCTCACAGGGGAAGTGGGAACCAGAGAATCGATGTTTGCTTGGAAAAATTACCGAAAATATTGTGAGAATCAAAATACTAAACATTGTAGCTCTACCGTGGATCACTTTATGATAATAAACTTTTGTTGCAGCCCTGTTTTAGACACTAATGTGCTGCTTAATTATCGACATTTTGCAATTTCTTTCCTTCTTTCAGATCAACGATCTCAACCAGGTGCCTGTCCCTGTGATGCTGCTGCCGGATGATTTTAAAGCCAACACGAAGATCAAAGTCAACAACCACCTTTTCAACAAGTAAGACACAGACATGAGTAATTAATGGAGCAGACTGTAAATAAATAAGTCTTTATAAGAGTGTACAGACACAGTCTTGTCTCTTGTTACCTCCAACTCAAACAAACAGATGATAAAGTTGTGATGTGAAAGAATTTGTCAGAGTACCTGAATGATTAGTTTGTGTGCTCGCTTCTTCTTCTTACTTTTCTACTTCTTTTGCAGAGAAAATCTTCCAGGACATTTCAAGTTCAAAGAATATTGTCCTCAGGTCTTCCGAAATCTAAGGGAACGATTTGGTATTGAGGATCTTGACTATCAGGTATGTCGTACTATGCAGTATGTATCTGATGCCACATAGGCTTATCACCCCAATCCTTGCTTCCCTCCACTGGTTCCTCGTTTGTATCAGAATTGATTTTAGGATTTTATAGATATCTTTAAAGCTTGTCTTGGTCTGGTCTCAACTCCACCACAGAAATGTTGACCCCATATGAGCCAGTTCGCAGTCTGAGATCCTTGTGTGGGGGCCCTTCTGATTCTGTGACGTCTTTTAAATAATTTGTTAAAAACAGTTTTTAAAGACTTGCTTTTATGTAATGTCATCATTTTTCTTTTACCTTTTCATATTTCCTTTTATTTGTGGTTTTATTGCTTCTGTTGTTGTTTTTAGTCTATTTCTTTGTATTATTTTATAATGACATTTTACGTTTGCATTCTCTGGTTTTTATTTTATTCTAACTCTGCCGTAGTTTCCTCTCGCTTATGTTCAGCAGGACTGTTTGGCTTTCTGGTGTTATATTGACGTCTTTAAATAATTCTGATACAAGTTAAAAGATACATGATCTTAAAATTTACCCCCATGCTTCATCTTCTCCAGGTCTCGTTGACCCGCAGCCCCCCGATGAGGAGTGTCGATGACCAGGGAGATTGTCTGCTCCTCAACTCCTATGACCGAACGCTGGTCATCAAGCAAATCTCCAGCGAGGACGTCGCAGACATGCACAGCATCCTGTCTGAGTACCACCAGGTAAGATCCGGATGGTTAAAGTAAAAGTCTGTTCTGTATATAACGTATGATCCCGGCAGTGTTAATTTCTTTGAGAAAAACTATGATGAAAATTATTCATCAACAACCTTTTGTTCCGTGACTAAAATGAGACGAGTTAAAAATAGATCTGATAATGAAAACTATGAGGCAACGTAAGTTTCCTTTTCGTTGACGAGACGGGACGAGACAAAAGTATCAGCGGTGGACTATCAGACATTCAAAGTGAGAGGATAGAAGAGATCAGAATGACCAACAATGGCCGTGCGTGCAGTCACTTTCTATTGTCGTATGATGGCTGGCTGTAAACTCCAGTAAATAGTCGGTGCCAGGATCTTTTGCGAGTCTGCAAAACAACCGAGTAATGTCCGCTGATGGTATGAGCTGTGAGCTGTAGTTCAGATAAGCAGCTGTGTGTGTCTGACTGGATGGTGGAGCTGTTGATGGATTTGTGGAGTTCATAGTTGAGGTGTAGTGATCCATCAATCTGCATCAGTATATCGATTAAATGAGCAATGGTCCCGTATCTTCGGCTGCTGTGAAAATCAAATCAACTCAATTTTATTTGTATAGCACCTCATTTACAAACATGCAGCCTGAAGTGCTTCACGTAGAAAAATTTTAATAGCCAAGATGCAATTTAAAGGATAACACAAACAACTACACGAGGAAAAAGCGAACGCCTGCACACTTACTCATGCCGCGCAGGTTTATTGAAGACAATGTTTCGATCCAAGCTTGTGTGGCGAGGAGTAAGTGTGAAGTGTGTTACCTTTTTCCTCATGCATGCATTGATTTTTTTATGCATGCTTATAGAGATTTAAAAAAGTATAAATCTACAATAATGTTTTTACTATTTTTATACATTTTTATGGTTACAAAAAAATAAAAGTCTGTAGAATAAAAAGATAATAAATAAATGAAACTGAATTTTAAAAAATAGCAGGGATAAAATTAGGTAAATACCTATTTAAAATTAAGACCGTAATCTTGCTCCAAATTAAAAGCCAGATTAAAAGGTCTACTTTAAAAATCCAGAGAGAGCTTGCTACTCTAATATCCAGAGGCAGTGAGTTCCCCAGTTTATGGGCATAAAAACAGGAAGTTCTCTCACCGGGACTTTTATGGGACACATAAAGCAGCAGAGGAAATTAGTGATGTGGGTGAAACACAAAATAAAAGAAAGTCTCTGATGTATGGACAGACAAGGTCATTTAAATCTTCATAGAGAAGAAAAATTTAAAATTCAATCCTCAAAGACACAAGCAGCCAGCAGTGGGGTAATGCGATCCATTTTCACAAAATCAGGCTATAATTGAACGTCCGTCTGACTTCTGTTGGTTCAGTCATCCTCTCAGTCATTGATTAAAGGTTTGCATGTCGGTCTCCAGACGTGGGAACATCACACAGAGCCAGGATCACTCACCTCCTGTCTGCGTCACCGAACTGTGTCTACAGCTTTCACATCTGCGGCTCTCTGCGTCCCACTTACAGAAAATTCTCTTTAACCTTTGTGTGGACCATTTAGCAGCTGAGAACCTAAAATAAAATGAGTTCCTAAAACGAGCACTTCCTGGGGGGGATTTAAAAAAAAAAAAAAATTCTGCCTCATAGGTGAGGGAAGTCGACCCAAATATGACTATTTTTAGATTCATGCGTCTTGCCGGGAGCAATGCTGAGAGCAGGAAGACGGCTACTTATTTAACCGAGGACGGCAAACATTCGGGTGTCCTCCAGCAAGACCCTAAATTAGGCTTTAAGGTGTCTGTCTCCATATTGAATGTGACTGCTGACCTCCCTGTGGGGAAACTGAACACAGACAAAACAAAAAACTCTCGTCATCAAGGTTACAGCCCCACGCAGCACTGGGAACAAACTCTCTGTTATATGAGGGTTTATTAAAGATATGCAAATGTTCATGTAAATAGAAGAGTGCATTTGTGGAAGAGATAAGAGTGAGGTGACACACGTTCACCTCTATTTTGTTTGTTTCAAGAGGTTTTATGTCGTATTTGCGGGCCGCCCTGGTATCAGCGCTCGTGTGGACACTTCAAAACTGGGTCTCAGTTTGGGCCAAACATACCACTGTGTAAACTTTTGGCTGCTTTGAGCTCTTACTGGAATGTGCAGCCTGTGGTTCTGCAGCCTACATACAACTGGGAGGGAGATGAGGAAAAATGGCAGCTCTGTTTCAGAGTGTTTTTTAATTCACACGGCCCTGAATGAACTCATTGTTAGCAGAGCTCCCGTGTTGGCGTTGCACAGTTTCCTTCATTCATCGTGACAGTTTGTAGGTTGAATTTAATCCTGTCAGTTTTCTTGACACCTTTTAATTGAGGGGTGTGTCACTGTCTCATATTAACCAAGTGAAGTACTATTTAGATATATTTGTTTTTTGCTGCAAAAGAACTGAATATTGAGATGCTAAATGCTGAAATATTTGGGCCAAATGATGCCTTGCTGTAGAAGGCTTTATTGTCGTTGTACTGGCTTTTAGGCGTTATTTGGATGAATTTAAGTTTTTAGGATCAGGATTTGTGTTTTGCAGGATTTTGCTTTTGGAACTAGTTTTTCAGTCATTTTCTGTGTTGTATCAGAGCATCTAAAGACCAAATCTTTTGACCACATAAAGCCGGACAACACCAAACAACGTTTAGAGCTGTGTCACTGATGCAGATACATTTTAGATTGCAGAAACACATCATGAGAGTTGGCACATACTCCTGTGATGTCGTAAGAGGTCATAAAACTCAATCTGAGCTTTCTCAACAGTCTCCACACTCCGATAATGACAAACACGTTTAATAGTATTGTAAGTTTTTAGTTTAATAGTGAACTTAATTGTTCTGTTTGTATCTGCCCAGGAACTGCAGATGTAAACTAACTCATAGCTAAATCTGGCAGAAATCATCCTTTCTCATGTTGAGATTAATGTTTTGTTATGCATGATCCTTGTTTAATAAAGACATGGGGATAAAAAAAGGTTAAATTATATTAACATTGTCCACAACCAATAGCTGCGCTCTCTCTAGCACTAAACAGGAAACAGCAAACTGGATAAACATGGAGGAGACTCCAGGGTGCCACAAGACTGCGAAAAGGTCTCTCTTCTCTTGTATTTTGGAAAAGGAGGAGAAACTGGTGGAGTCGTAGAGTGAACAAGAGTCTGTGTTTCATTTGTCGCATATCGTATCCACCAACCGGCACTTATTTTAGTGAGAAGCCCTAATTTTTAATTTAAAAAAAAAAATCAATTTCAATTTGCTTCGGAGAGATGTGTAGATGGCAGATGAGAAGGCTCTTCTCCAGCAGCTGCTGGGAGCTTCTGCTAAAGTCACCTGACAGTTAAACGTCTGGACAGTTATAGAGGACATTATTGCACATGCACAAACATGAACCTGCAACAGACAGTGTAGGACAAACACCTGCTGAGACACCTGTCGGACAATGAGAGTGGAGCGGACACCGGTGGACGATGTGTGGAGGGGACACTGGCAGAGACACTGGTGGAGAATGAGAGCGGAGCGGACACCAGCGGAGCCACCGGCGGAGAATAAGAGCGACCAGACATTTGGAGACACAGGCAGAGACATAGACGGAGAATAAGAGCGGAGCGGACATTCTGAGACACCAGCAGGGAATGAGAGCGGAGAAGACACCGGAGGTGAATGAAGGTGGAGCGGACTTTCAGAGAAACCAGCGGAGAACGAGAGCGGAGCGGATCAGTCAGCATCAGTAACTCATCCCCGACTTTCTCTTTCAGTCCTCAGCGCCGTCAGGTCTCACGCTGCAGGCTGGTCAGCAGGTCAGCGATGAGAAACAACAGGGACGCTGAGTTAATGATTATTTCTCTCTTTATTTGTTCATTTGTTATTTTCAAGGCAGAACTTCTTTTTATCCTTATCTTATCTTTTTTTTTTTTTTTTTTGGCACGACCAGCAGCGCTCCTCCAGCGCTCCTCCAGCGCTCCAGTTTCTCCTTTGCCAAGGATCGCCCTGGACAGTATATTTCCTCCTGATGATCTAAATATGCGTCATGTCAGAAAGTCATGGGAGATACATGGCTGGCAACTTAATAACCCCTTAACAGAAATTAAGTGTTTTAGTTTTAATGTCAGTAGAGGTAATAAAAGCTGTAACACAAGTGTATGTGTTGCAGTATGTAATGTTATATCGCTGTTAATAACAGAGTGCATCTTTCTAAAGACTAATTAATAACAAATATGTAGATAAATATATAGGTATGCACTAATTAAATGCCTGCAGAAGGGATTGCTACCTCTGTATAAATGATTCAGCAAAGTGTCTACCTTTAGACAAATATTTTCTCATGGTGCAGTGTGTATTTTGTCATATTGCACCACCCAGGCAATATTGTGTACATGTGATCACAAACTGTGTGAATGCTGTTTTGAAGGCACCGTTTGTGTTGTTGGTTCATGCTGTTGTTAGGCTCTTGAGTGTAGAGCTGTAATCTTCAATTGCTGAGCTAAATGACAAGGCAATTCATTTTTATTTATTTAACCAGGTTGGTCTCATTGAGATTAAGAATTTCTTTTTAAAGGGAGACCAGGACGAGACAGTCAGCAGTCAAGTTGCAGACAGAGACACAAAGGGAGACAAGCACTTACATTTGTATTAAAAGACAACTATCTATGAGTCAAAAGAAAACTTTCTGGGAGTCAGTTGTGCAAATAATAGTCAGCTTCTTTGAACACTGATTTATCATTAAAATTATTTTCAAGCTACAAGGCCAAATATTTCCAGTGTCTAACTTTCAGGTTTTGCTGCTTTTCTCTGTTTTATGTAATTGTGTGAACTGAATATCTGGGACAGGGAAACAAGCACTTTGAAGAGATCATGGGAGGTTTCGGGATTTGGCATTTATTTTTATTTATTTATTTTATTTTTACTGTTTTTAATGCCTCTGTGCCAGAAACAGCTGTTGTTGGAGGGATTGTGTTTTTGGGTCATCCCTTCTGTTCTCATCCTCCAGTCAACATGTCGAAGTAGGGGTGGGCGCTATATATCGAATATACTTGAGGTATTGCAGCTTTTTGACGATATCGTGTACATCAAGTAAAAATTGTCATGTCATTTTTATAAGCCATTGAGTTTCGGTTCTCTCATTCTCTCCTACGGATCTCTGCCTCCCACAGACACACACAAAACAGGGCTTTTGCAGAGCTCCAGACTGTGAATATTAAGTCACATATTGCGACCATGGAGCACTACTGGGATTTGCAAATACTGTTAATATCTGAACTGGAGAGTTGGAGCTGGAGTTTATTTTCAGCTTACAGAGAATAAATCAAGTTTAACGGTGCTGTGATAACAGTCTAACTTAATGAGAGGTAGCGGTGGTTATGTGAGCAGATGAGGTGTGTGTTTTTTTTGTATCTGCAGAGCTCCGATTGCAACTATTTAGTCACACTCTGTGACCACGGGGCACCAGTGCGAGTTTCAAATAATAATAATATATGAACTGGAGAGCTGTTAGTTTGTTGCCTGCTCACAGTGAATGAATCCTCACGGTTAAAGGCGTTGCAGAATCGATTTAACTTTCTGCTAACACTAACATCCAGTTGTTGACCGGAAGCTCAAGTCCAAAAACATCAACACTTCCAGCTTAAGAGAGCCAGGTCCTTGAAAGTAAAAGCACCATGGGTCCCACTTTTAAAATTGCATTATATAAATACTTTTACTTCCTTATAACGGTATTTTATTAAATGTTATTATATCAGCAGTGTATTCAACTTAAGTATTTGACAGTAGCTACTTTAACTTTATCGTAACTGCAGTCCATTAAATAATTTTGTATTTTAGTAGGTGACATTACTTAAAAGTACATTTTTAAAATATCAAGATATATATTGTGTATCGTGAACAGTGAGTTATTATTTTAAAGACATATTGCCCAGCCCTATAATGATGTATCCTTGGGCAATAAATGGTGGTGGTCGTGGTGTATGGTGTATAAATGTCTATGACTAGTTAAAAATTAAGTAGCAGGTGGCACCTTGTACAGTAGCCTCGGCCACCAATGTATGAATGTGCATGTGAATGTGACACGTGTGAAAGCGCTTTTAGTGGTCAAACAACTAGAAAAGCGCTATACCAGTGCTGGGCCCTTTACCATTCACCATATTTTAGGACCTTCTTTAGGGACTTTCTTCAAATATGGCACAAATGTCTACTTGGATTCAGGGATGAACCCACCAGAATTGTCATAAATCTGCAAAAAAAACCCAAACTTTTCTGGTCATTACTCAACGAGATAACTCAGGAACAGAAGAGAAGACATATTGTCAGGTACAGAATTGGTGACACTAATCTTGAGTGAAACTGTGCAGGTAAAGCTTTTATGTGCTTCTGGATGTGTAAATGTTTTGGAATTTGTAGCTGACTTTGCAGCACAGCTCATTTTGAAGCATCATCTTCTATCTTGGCTGCAACTTTGTGTTTCTTCTTCTGGCAGTTGACCACAAGCTCATTGGTTCTGCTGCTATTGAGCTTCAGGTTATTGTTGTTACATCATGTGATGAAGCTCTCTATCAGTCCTTTGTGTTTCTCTGTAAAAATAGTTTCTCAGTGAAGACAGCAAGTTTCTTACTTGAATTGTATCTTCCATTTTGCTTCAAAACAAACCTAATACATTATATTGAATTCCTGCAAAGTCTTCATTGCATTATATTATGTGAGTATGGGCAGTAGTGGATGTAAACTGCAACTGAACAGGTTGGCCAGACATTTCTAAAACTGAACAATCAATTTATCAATTGAGAAAATAACTGTCAGATTAATAAATAATGAATAAAATCATTAGCTGCTGCCATAGTTTGGTGTGTGCTGAACACGGGTGGACGGTAGGAAGAAACCAGTGTATTCTCCTGCTCTCTTAGCTGTTTCCAGCTTTCACTGTTGCAATGATGAGGGTGTAGACCAGGGATACTCGACTCGCTTTGCCCAGGGGCCAGTTTTGCAAAATGCCAGGCAGCCAGGGGCCAGCTGATAACAACTTAGAGACTGTTTGGCACATTTTAAGTGTTTGTCATTCTTCATTTTTTGATAATTTTGGCTGTGTTAATGCATATGGCATAAACTTTGGCAAGATTGTGCATTATTGTTTAATCTTGGAATTTCCACCTCAGCTCCTACAACAAGTATAAAATACTACATTCATACTGTTAGGTGTAAAAAAAAAGGCCCATTGAAACCCATTCAAACTGCAATTTTTAATCCCACAGCCATCAAAGCATAAAAACATGCACTGTATTATCTCTTGGTGTCATTCTGGGCTTTTGCCTTGGAATTTCTCATTTTTACTTTTTTTTTTTTTTTACTACGTTATTTGGCATCTGGA
Organism: Plectropomus leopardus; assembly: GCF_008729295.1. Taxonomy (NCBI): domain Eukaryota; kingdom Metazoa; phylum Chordata; class Actinopteri; order Perciformes; family Serranidae; genus Plectropomus; species Plectropomus leopardus. The sequence goes on along the minus strand of NC_056470.1, from coordinate 32,913,574 downwards.
GAAAACACATGCTATTTCTGTCATTATTGACATTTCTTAGACTGTGATCATTTAAAAAAGTCTACTTAGCATGTAGTATTGAAAATAATTAATTTCTTGTGTTTTGTTTTGGGTTTTTTTTTTTTCATCAAAAAACTTGACCAGTTTTTGATATTTATGATTAGGACTGATTTTGTTAAAAAATTACTCATTTAAAATAGAAAATAATATTAATGTTTAATATTTTTTAAAGCTTGATTTTGAAAAGCTAATTCTGTGGGCCAAGTGATATAAGTGTGTGTGATATTAAAGCGGGTCCTAAGGGTTGATAATTAATGCATAAATAATTAGCCATGACCTTTGTCAGGGGCTCTGGAGGATCCTCCCCTTGCACTTTTTTTTTGTAAACAAAGTCTGTTTTAATGCTTTTTGATTCACTCTGGAACCTCATTTAAATTTAAAGTACAAAAAAACACATGAATTAATCAAAATTTAACTGTGAATTAGAAAATGCTAGGTGGTCCACCTGACACCCTTTCAAGGGCCAGATTTGGCCCACAGGCCGCAACGTGAGTGATCTAAAAGACCCTAACACTGTTTTTGTGTGAATCTTTCATCTGTCTTTTACTCTTTTACCGTATTTCACTGTTTTTATGTTAGACAACGCTTGTCACAAAGAATCCACTCTCTGCTCCTGCCATGCAAATTCACAGTTTTGTTTCCTCTTCGCAGCACATAGTGAAGTGTCACGGCAGCACGCTGCTGCCACAGTTCCTGGGCATGTACCGGGTGAGCGTGGACAGCGAGGAGACCTACCTGATCGTCATGAGGAACATGTTCAGCCACAGACTGGTGGTACACAGGAAGTACGACCTGAAGGTGAGGAGGAACTGCACGACCTTTAATCACACATCCTAATTTTCATCACCGGTTCACAAAGCAGCGAGGAAGTTATAAAGAGATTATCTCACTGATGCATAGGAAGCAAAACAATTCACACCTTTTGTTTCAGAACAAAATTGTTTATTCTCTTCTGTTTGTGTGTCACAATGTTAATAACCATTTGGTCTCGCAGGGCTCTCTGGTGGCTCGTGAAGCAAGTGACAAAGAAAGGGTAAAATAAATATTTTGCCTACTATTTATTTTATATCGTGATGTGATTGTCTGTCTCCTCTTTGTGTCCCACGTGTCCTGCTAACAATGCGTTTTATTTCTAAAGGGAAAAGAGCTTCCTACCTTCAAAGACATGGACTTCAGGAACAACATGCAGAAGGTTTATGTGACCGATGAGCAGAAGGAGAAGTTCATGGAGAAACTCAACAGAGATGTGGAGGTAGCTGACCTGTTAAACGTCTTTTTCAGTGAGGCCTCGCTGTTGTTGCACAGCTCGACCACACAGCGGCAGCAGCAGCACGTTAGGCACACGCCACTCCTGTGATGCCATTTCGGCAGCAGGAAGATGGAGGTGAAAATCATTTACCAGTGAGGGAGGTAAAGTTAGATATTTTTATTTATATAGATACATTTTTATTATTTGTTTCAATATTCAAAACAAAATATGACAAAGATAAACATATAAAACACACATACAAACAAACAAACAGTGCTGCTCAGCATAAAATGACAAAATCAATACAAATACATTTTACCACTTCAGAATGAGACTTTTCCTCAGGTGAGACTGAATCTCGTAAACAATGAACACAAACATTTCCTTTTTCTGTAGGGATCCTTTCCACAGGGACATCTGTGTCTGAGCCTGTCAGTCATAAAAACGAGTACTTTTAGAAGATGTTAGTTGATGCTGCAAACATGCCTCGAGTGGTTACTGCGCAGCCTGTTTCGCTGCTGTCGGCAGCAGCCTTCTCTCTCAACACTGGACTGATTTCAAAAATAGTCGCTCCCAATAGAGCGGTGACGGGATGACGTATTTCTGTAGGCCAGCCAGGAAGTTAGCATCGCACTGGTTCCCTCGTCAAAAACCTTATGGGATTTTAGATTATCGCCAAAAATAAGCTCTGTGACGAACACGAGTTCATGATACTTACATGTTTTGTTCAGATGAACACCGCTTTTGTGTGTTTTGAAGCGTAAATGAAATCACCAGAAGCAAAAAGCTGTTGTTAGACTATAAACGAACTACATCGTGGTCGCACGACTTGAACGTCACCACCGCGAATTGTTCAACTTCTGTTTTGATTTAATGCACACAATCGAAAAATATTATAAACAGATAAATCTACAAATTTGAGTGCGACTGTTGCTGTAAAGCTGTAAAGGCGGCGAGTGGGTTTAACGAGTTTCTGTGCCCGCTGCGATGACGTCTATCGTCAAACAAACACCGTAGTCCGATTAAGCCACTTGTTAACAACCGCCTTTTTTAAGATACGTAAAACCTTAAAAGTTCAAAAGTTTGGTTTATACGTATTTCATGTTGCAGAACCAAACGTCTAAATATCTTTATCCTGTGTTAACCACAGACCTTATTTAAGGCATTTTACCGAAAACCTTTGAAAAAAAGCAGACTTTGAGACGAGGGAAACAGAGTGCAAAAATGCTAACAGACTTCCGCATTGAACCAGGTTGACAGATACAAAACTTATCGTTGATTAAGAGATAATTTATCATCAGTATTTTACCTTCTCTCTCCCTCATTCAGTGAGTCGGTGTTCATGTTTAAAAATCCTCTAAACAAAAGTCTCTTCTCTATTTCTTCCAGTTTCTGGTGAGACTGAAGATCATGGACTACAGCCTGCTGCTCGGCATCCACGACGTCGGTCGAGCTGAACGGGAAGAGGAGGAGGGCGAGGAGGTTTCCAACGAGGAAGAACCGGAGGCGGAGAACGGCCTGGCACCGGGCGCGACTGTTGGCTCCTACGGCAACTCTCCAGAGGGGATCGCTGGTTACATGGCCTCCTGCAAACCTCTGGGGCCCGGAGAGTTCGACCCCTACGTGGATGTGTACGCGGTCGGGAGCTGCCCAGGTAAATAGTCCACTCAGTCTACAAAATAATAACTGAAACTCAACTGTGATGTTTTAGAAAAATAATTGTTTTATTGTAGGGATGCACTGATCTAACTTTCTCTTACTGATACATGGGTTTTTTGGAAACTGATTTTTTTTCTTTTAATCTAAAACAAAAACTCCTGTCCACGGAAGCACTGTTTTAATAATAATAATAATAACTGAAAAGGTGTAAAGACACTCGTTTATAGTCTAACAAACCAACAGTCAGTGATATAACCGTAAACTTAAAGCCACACAAAGAATAAGCTGTTGGCCAATCAGCAGCCTGAAAAAGAAATATCCACAGAAGTAATGTGTCATGGGAGTGTTAAATTATGTAGCAGTGACCTCCACGGCACAATCTGACGCCTCTGCTCCTAACACAGTGGAAGATTAACTTCATATTCACGTGTAAACATGTAAAAAGTCCTGTTAGCAGGTTAGAGCAGCACTATTTTGGTCTTGTCAGCAGTTGCATGAAGTGTTGCCTCATTTGTGATGCCTTAAAAAGGAGACAACAGCGCTTTACAAGCCAAAATCTGTCTTCACTTTCTACTTATCAACAGTAAAGGTTGCCAAGTTGCAATTGCCAAGCATTTTGAGAAACTTGCAACCAGTCCTTGGCTGTTGGTTCCCATCAGTGGCAACCACCAAAAATAGGGATAGCAAACAGAAAATCCTGCACTGCAAAATAAATGTATGTTTTTTAAGATAATCCTGTTTTAGTCCCACAATGGGGGCATTTGCATGATTACAGCGACATAATAAGATATGTACAAGATAAACACAGCAAAAAGTCCCATATAAAACTCAACAGTTCAAAAAATATTTACTCTAATTTACACCAAATGCACATGGAAATGACAATAAAAAATTGCTCAGGTTTTCAGTCCATTTTAGTGTGTGTGTGTGTGTGTGTGTGTGTGTGTGTGTGTGTGTGTGTGTGTGTGTGTGTGTGTGTGTGTGTGTGTGTGTGTGTGTGTGTGGGGTCTGCTGGTAGCGGTTCTGGTTGTCCAGTCCGACAGCAGCAGGAAGGAAGGATCTGCAGAGTCGATCCTTCACACACTTTGGGTGAAGCAGTATTTGTTGTATTAGAGATATTTAAATATTGCTGCTACAGTCAGAAACAGAACCAGACAACGCAGCACTTTACAACACCGCATGTGTGTTTGTGTGTTCACTCGCGCACACACAGGCGTCTGTTTCAGGGACAATGACAAAGCACATTGAGTCGTTAAACTGTGGAGTGAAAAGCTGACTGCGAACGATTTTAATACTTAAAAAGGCAAAAGCATTATTATAGTTTCAGCAACACAAAACCTGCCCGGTTGCCAGTCTGCCAGTTTAAAAATGAGTGTTGAGCCCTTCGCTAAATACAGCGCTTCTTAAATTCTCATTGTGGAAGTAGTTTCACAAAAAGTCTGTTTTCAGTGACCTGAAACGCAGTTTGCATTTGGATTAAAGGCCAAAACGTATACAAAAAGTTTCAAATATACCCATGTTCGTGTGTACAGGGCCTAAAACCCAGGGTGTCTCCTGATACCGAGCACCAGTGCTAACTTTTTAAATTTAAAATCTCTACAGCTACAAAGCTCCTTTAATTGACAAGTCGATGGTCAAAAAGTTAATCTACAACTGCTCTGATAACTGAATAATCTTTAGAGAATTTACTCCTGAATGTTGTTGTTTGCTGCTTTACTCTGCTAAATATCTCTTTAAATTCAATGTATTTGAGTTTGACTTTAAGAACAAAACAAGATGTCACATTTAGCTTTGAGAAAAACAGATTTTTTAAAAATATTTCAAACATTTATAAACACAGATTGTATTGAGTCAAGGAAACAGATTTAACTCTTAGTTTCAACCCATCCAGAGGGAGAATCTGTTAAAACTGTTCCGCTGAAGTCTTCAAAATATGTCTGTGTGTTATAATAACAGCTTTAGTATCATCAACTGTCATCTGGAAAGTAATAATTATAAAGTTAAAGAGGTTTTGATGTTTATTTCTTATCGGGGATCTTAAATCTTGATTGTGATGTGAGACCTGTCGCAGTACGATACAGTCAATCCAGACCAGATACAACAACCCTGATTTTTCTCCGCCTTTCGTCTCAGGAGCTCCTCAGAGGGAGGTCTACTTCATGGGCCTGATCGACGTTCTTACTCAATACGACACCAAGAAGAAAGCCGCTCACGCAGCAAAAACTGTCAAACACGGGGTGAGTAGCAGCCATGGATGTAAAACAGTGAAGTCTGGATACAGCCGTGGGGGCGGGGCCTCGTTCATTCCTATGAGAGCTGCTCAGTGGTGCACGAAGCAGAGAAAGCTCTTTTTCCATGTTTAGAAATGTGTAAAATACCTGGATCTTCACTCAAACAGTGTAATTCTACTTTCGGCCACTATGTAAATTTTGCGTCAGCGCATGGTGCACTTCCTGGAGGCTTAGTAGCAGCAGAGAAGAAGGAGAGGGGGTTAGAGAGCTGCCATCGGGTTGTTCAAACCAAGCCCCCAGGAAGTGCGCCATGCGTTGATGCGAATTTACACAGTGGCTGAAAGTGGAATTATACTTTGAGTTGGTCATGTGACGCACTCGGGCCCAGAAAGACTTTTCCCCATTGACTATCATGGAGAAAGAGACGTCTGTAAATCAGTAAATACATTTTTGTGAAGGTCAAACCCCCAGGAAAGGTCCTCTATCATTATCTAGATGTAAACCATACAGTTCGCTAACATTTGGAAAGAGCTGCAAGATTAAATTTTACCTGCCAGTTACCTGCGTTCAGCTGCTGTTAATCTCTACTACGCATGCTTTATGGGCCAGTAGATCCAGGTATTTCACACATTTCTAAACCCAGAAAAAGAGCTTTTTTCTGCTTCCTGCGTCACTGAGCAGCTTCCATAGGAATGAACGTGGCCCCGCCCCCACGGCTGTATCCAGACTTCACTGTAATACATCCATGGTTCGAACAGTCGCACCTGCATGGAGGGTTTGATGCTCGCTCTCATGTCATGTAATGACAGATGGTGCTGATGACCTTTTCTTTGTCTCCGTGTTTTCTCTCTGTTTTGCAGGCCGGTGCTGAAATCTCCACGGTCCACCCCGAGCAGTACGCCAAACGATTCCGCGACTTCATCTTTAACATCTTTGCGTAACGCACTGCGATGAGCGCCGCCACGAGTCGATCCAACTGAGAGCTAAGCGTCTATTTTACCACTGACCAAAAATAGTATGCACACGCAGGTCATCATTTAAACCAGGTGATCTGAGGCGAGACTACTTACTTTGTAGCAACATGATGTACTACTTCATAGTATATATGCATATATTTATTTTTAGATTTAAGATGCATTTCTTCTAGATATTAAGCAGTCTTTAACCGAATAACTCTGGAGCATTAGGATACATGCAAACAAACTGCTGTTGATCAGTGTTAGACCACATCAGTGCGAGATCAAATATCATTTTTCCTATTTGTTGTCAGTCGCTGGTTCCCCGGGCGTGAACTGAACTTAAAGAAGGAGTTTGACATGTTTGTAAAGTGCGCTTATTTGCTTTCTCGCCAAAAGTTAGATGGGATGATGATATCTCCATCATGTTTGTCTCTTAAATTTTCTGTGGAGTTTCTGACCTGCAGCAGCATTTAGAGTTATTTCTATACGAGCGGGTCCCTATTTGGTTTGCTTCATGCATGAGTATGCATGTGCACGAGTTACACAGTCGTTTTAATGGTGATCTGCAGGGGCCAGAAACATGGTGAGATGAAGCAACGTGGCAGGTAGTGAAGATGAAGACGACGAGCAAGTGAGAACGGTTGTAAATGAGTGGAGTGAAAATATTTAAAAAACTTAGATTTGCAAATGTTTGAAGAGGAGGAAAGGTTAGAATTCAAAAGGAGGGTTTCCATCAAAGATTTGTGCAAAACCTAAACGAAATTTTCTAAATGTCGATAGAACATAATTGCAGATGACTGCATTTCCACTGAGTGATGTTCTGCCACTTCTCCTCTCACGATAACATACCAAGAAGCATGGCGATTCATCTTCAAAACATTAGCTGCTTTACTTCTTTTGCAGCCACCAAACTAGCCGTCTTTATTTCCAATCCAAGGCGGTATAGGCGTGTTATGAGAGCGATAATTAAAAGGCGAGCCCCTTATATATGGGAGCGGCCACATATGAGGGATTTCTGGGAGCTGCTAGTCCACGATTTCACAGAGGAATTGTGGATTCAAAATTTCCGGATGATCAACTTAACTTTTGAAGAGTTACGTGATGCAACAACAGTTTATGGAAGCAGAAAAACGTTTTTGAGATTATTGGGAGTTTTTTCAAAGCTGATGTGTTTCCATTAGACGGATTTTATGTTCGCGTTTTCAGTTAGCGCAGTTTGAGGGTTAATGGAAACCCACCCAAAGATACCGACTATGGTCGGGTCCAAAATTCCAGACTAGCCTGATATTTCAGGATTTTCCACACTTTCATTCATATGTGGCAAGCCACAACTAAACATCTGCTGCCACAAGTACATTTTTTGGAGCTGGGCTGTTTATTTAAGAGAACTTTAGGAACATATATACTGTTCAGTTATTTATAGCCTATTTGAGGCAAACACAGTGCAGCAGAATATTTAAGCGTTCACTCTGCTGGGTCTGAAAGCGTCAATTACCCAACCCGCGAATCACAAACTGCTGCTGAGGAAAAAATGAACTCACGGAGAGCTCCGCCTACTGCGCTGCGTTCGTGGACACAAAAGGTTACAAAGGGACTCACAGAAGCTGACGTCAGCTACTGTCACACTGTCTTTCTGTGGAAAATGCTGCATTTAGTACACTAAACAGTATGTGATGTTTTTCAGTATGTTTGAAATCGCAGTAACAAACCAATACTATTTGAAATGCACACTGTTTTCATCAAAATATTGCAGTATGCAAACACTGAACACTACAAATGTCATAAATATCCCATTATGCAGTATGCAGCAACTGTCATAAGCAACTGAGGAAGCTCTATAATATCCAGAAGTAATAAGACTGATTGCCTGCCGTTTGGGAAAAACAAAAACCTCAGAGCTAACAACTTAAATGCAGAAAATGGCACCTTTTCACAAAGATTTGGATTATGTAATAATTCCTGCTTTGTTCTTTTAGTAAATTGTTTTAAAAATCTACAAAACGACTTGTGGATGCAACTCAGACTCTGTATTGCGGGACTCTCGTGCCTGATGATCAACTCGGACACGACCAGTCAGAGTTTTTTTAGCTCCTGCAGCAGCACGCACCAATGACTTTAGACTTCACAAACCCACTGATCTCTTTTACTTCACAAGAGCTTGGTTTTGTTTTTTACAGGTTGAAAAAAAAGCTTTAGATCAACTTTTTGGCAAATTTTGTTATCTTTTTCGCAGAGCCGGGCTAGCTGCCCCCCGATTGCGTTCTTTATGCTAAGCTAAGCTAACCAGTGTCCTCTCATCTGACTCTTAGAAAGAAAGCAAATAGACGCAGTTACCAAAATGTGAAAGTATTCCTTAAATTGTAGAATAAACTTTCATGAAGATTCGTATTTAAAACAAAAAAAAAAAATAATAGTGTAGACTCTTCATAATATTATTTATCTTTGGAAGCAGGCCGTTTGAATGTTTCGTGTGCCAAATGTGTGGGATCGAAGCTTTATCCGAGCAGGATTTGCACTTAACTGTCGTGACGGAGCAGTTAAATGAAACACAGTTAAAAAATGGATCCAATCTGATTTTCCACCAAAGTCTTTGCTAAGTTTCGTAGTTAATGAACAGAACAGCTTTGCAGACTGAGACAGTTGATGCGTGGCGTTTTAGTGGCGAGCGTTTCAAATAATTTGGCCTGTAAACGTGTTTTGCAGCCGTGCATCTCTGAGCTACGACAGCCTGTAAAGAGGACGTGTGGCGGCCGACCTCGGAGCATTTCCTTTTTACCCACAGAACCAAACGAAGGATCAGTCCCGCCTTTTTAATGAAATACGTGTGGACGTGTAATTCGACATCAGAACGCTTCCTAAAAACGAGCCCATCCATCTTTATTCTGGACAGACTCCTTTTTTTGAACATGGTGTCGTGTTTTGTGCATTAAAATGGCGAAATATGTGAATCATTGTGGTAGGATAAGACTTAGACAGATATAACATTAGAGCTATCGTTAGTGTGTTGTAGCGACGTTTGAGATTTAGTGATAACCAGAGTTCTGTGTAAAACATTGTCGACAGTAACACTACATTTCAGTAGCTTCTGCAGTTCGCCTTAACTCAGCGATGTGATGCGTCATTCCTGAACACTGACGGCAGCGTAGACACAGGTCGCTCTGTACGATGCCTCATCTACTCGATGGTTGCACATGTTGTATTTTTGCAAATCAGCTTTTGGACCAAAATATATTTTACAAAGAATTTCTCAAAAGTGTGTGAGTCATTATTATTATTTGTTCACACTTTCGTGTCCTTCTCAGGATGAATGAAATCTCTCGTCATCTCTGACTCATCATGTTGTGCACTCAGTTAGGTCAAAGGATGTTTGTCCTTTACTTAATTATTGTATTAAATACTTTAGACGTTTGTAAAATAATGGGCCACTTTGTCACTCCTGTTTCAAAGGCTCAAGTTTGTCATTATCTTGGGGTTTTTTTTTTTTTTTTGGAGCCAGAAATGTTCATTTTTGGACCAGAATTTCTTCAGGTCCTTAAAAAGACTTAAACTATCATAAATTCAAGTTTAAATTAGGCCTCAAAAGTCACTAAATAACCTTAAATCTGACTTTGTGAGGTCTTAATTACCAAAAAACAGTCTCCAAACTGTGTAAATGATGAAGCCCTCTGATGTTGGTGGTCCTCTGACTTTACTTCTGCAGCAGCAGCAGGTTGTTTTTTGTGGTTTTGTGTGAAATTTCTCGACAGCTGTTTGACGAATTGTCATGAATTTTGCTAAACACATTCATGTCCCTCTCAGGATGAATCGTTATCACTGCAATGATTCCCTTTAACGCCATCCCCCAGGTCAAAATATTTATTTGTCTAAGTAACTCCTGTTTTGAAGCCTCGAGTTTGTCGTTTCGACAGTCATTATCTTGGTTTTTGGAATCAGAAGTGACCGTGTTCGTGGTGCCCAGTAGCTCAGCTGACGGAGCGGACACCCTGTGTACGAAGGCCCTGTCCTCGCTGCAGCAGCCGTGGGTTCAATTCCTCCCTCGGCCCTGTGCTGCATTTCTTTCTCCCCTTTTCACACTATCTGTCCTATCAAAAAAATGAAAAATCTTCCCAAAAATAATCTTAAAAGAAGTGACCATGTTTGGACCAGGTGGCTTCAGGTCCTAAAAAAGTGTCTGAAATAAAGAAAAATATCAGGCCTTAAAAGTCATTAAATAGCCTTGAATCTGAATTTTTGAGGTCTTAATCACCACAAACATTATTGTCATGAAAGTTTTGAACATTTTTCTGATTAAACCTGCTGACTTTGGATCATCACAGTCAGCAGGTTTGGATCTTTGGTGATTTTTTTTTTTTTGTTATTTTGTTTTCTTAGAGTCAGAAGTGACCACATTTTGAGCAGGGTGTTGACATCAGAATCAGAATCAGAATCAGAAAAAGATTTATTGCCAGGTATAGTTAACACAATACGAGGAATTTGTTCTGGTGGGTTGGTGCAACATAAATATAGAAAAAAAACCCAGATAAAATAGAAGATACAAATATAAAATATAAATTAGAATATAAAAATGTCCCTAAAAAGTCTAAAAATGACACTTTTTTCAAGTCATTCTTTTTTTATTTTTTTTTCTTATTTTTATTCTTTTTTGTGCTTATTTTCAAGTAATTTCCCTTTTTTAAAAAAACGATTTTAGTGCTAATTTTGAATAACTTTTTGTCCAGCTGCTCATTGCCTTCTCCCAATGCTTAGGTTTTAAAGGGTTAAGAACTCTGCGTGCCTTATCTTCTGAATTGGATTAAAAAATCTGAACCGATCGGGGGTCAGATTTGGCCTGTGGGCCTTCAGTTGGGTACCACTGCTGTAGATGTTTGTAGTTTTACTGTGGTCTCAGATTCGCGGGACGTCGTGGCGGGTGGGGGGTGGGGGGGTTGGGGGGGGGGGGGCAGTGACTGCTGTTTGTTTCCCTCTCTCCAGAAGATGTGTTTTCGCTGACTGGTTCCTTCCTGTTTCATCAGAGGAGAGAGAATTTGCTGACTGGTTCCTACTTTTTTCACCACAAACTTAACGGATTCGGACAATAGGATTCGGGCAGGATGAGCAGCGAGACAGAAGGAGGGCGACGCTGAAGAGGTCAGCGAGCTGCAAACTGCTGACGATCTGGACCGCGGCGGTAGGAACACACCACTTCAGGGAGCAGATCCTATTAATCAGTGTGAATCACAGCCAACACAAATGTTCCTGCGTTCGCTCTCGGTGCGACGCTGACCTCAGTCGTGACCTTCACAAGGACACATCTGGGCACGCTGCCCGGGAGGGGCTCTGGTTTGCTCAATGGCATCATTTCATCAGAGGACATGACAAGGTCACGCTGGTTCCTTGTGCAACCGCAAGACGAACACATGAGGACACGCTGTGGACCATGAAACTGCTCGTGTCTCGAGTAAACAAACCAGATCTGCTCAGTCATCATCTGAACGGGCTGAGCTGAAGCACAACCGCAGCTCACTTTTACAGACTGTTGAAGTAACGTGATAATGAGGATGTGTGTGCACATCTAGGTTAAAAAGTCCCCTTCCTCAGTGATATTCCCCAAAATTTCCCACCTCTGTGCTCGTCACTCACCGAGCCCCCACAGCACGGGAGGAGGGGGCTTCCTGTCATTGTTCTCTGCTATGTGGGGCCTGTTTTTACTGTTTCTGCACCGTTCCTGTAAGCCGTATACACGCAGGATCATGCAAGGTGATGCACTGAAGACACGCTCGCTGTCATGGAGTTAATGTGAACTAAGACTGATGACAAAATTATCTCTTTGAACCCTGAACAAATTGGAATAATTTTTGTCAAAAATATTGGAAGAAGGCAATGAGCATCCAAGGAGGAAATGGCCCAAAATTAAGAACAAAATTAGTAAAAAATGAAAAAGAAATTTAGCAGGAAAAAAGGGAAAGTTAACTGAGAATTAGCAGAAAAGGGGAGTGAATATATGCAGGAAATTTACCTGAAAATTGGAGGGAAATGTTTTTGTTTTTTGTTTTTTGTTTTTTTAAATTGAAATATGTATTGGAAAATTAGGGGAAAAAATAAAGAGAAAAAGAAATTAAGCAGAAAAAAGTTTTTTTTTTCATTTTGATGTAAATGATCTAAAATTTTCATTGGACAAACAAAAGTCACGTTTTATGTTACACTAAACACTCAGCCAAAATAAAATGGTCCTTCAGTTTTGGTATTTAGAAAACTGGTCTTAAACCTAATTCCGAGTGGCAATAAAAAAAATCTTAAAAAGTCTTAAATGTACGTGGCCTTAAGCTGCAGGAATCCTGCCGTAGACATATGACCACAATTATAACTGACCAAATGCTAAAATTTTTTTAATTTATACACGTTTTTACGATTGGATAATGTAAGAATAACTAATGAGCGTTATTCATTTTTATCTAAACGGAGCCACTGGAGAGGTGCTAAAGAGCCACATTACGCTGTGGAGACTCAGGTTGCTTGTCCCCGGTGTAGTAGAACTATAAAGGCTGACGTAAAAACGTAAATGGCCCTATCCAGACCTGTTTGTCCATTCTAGGCTACTGTAGAAACAATATGGCGGACACTGGAGGAGGACCCGCTGCGTGTATAAACAGCTCATCCTGAGGTAAGAAAAACACAAAAAATCTTATTTTCCGGTGATTGTACATCAAATAAAACATAAAACATTTCTGCCAATTTATCCCCCTGAATTCTACACGCTGGATCTGTAAGTCTTATTCGTTTGTTTCTCCTGTGAGTAACCGAAATTTAGGGGACGCGTGTTTATTTTTCCAACTGATCTTAACTTCCCTTTAGCTGTGTGGGCGTCTGTGGGCCTCTTCACCACTCCCCACTACTGACTGAGGATGTCCTGTTAGATCTGTGTGTGTGCACATGTGTGTGCACGTGTGTGTGTGTGTGTGTGTGTGTGTGTGTGTGTGTGTGTGTGTGTGTGTGTGAGAGAGAGAATGTGAATGACAAATGAGGGAGGATAGACGCTCCTGGTTTCCTTGACTGCTCAGATAGCCGTCAACATCAGAGCTGGAAGGACTCATCTGGTGTCTGCAGACTCGACTTGGAAAACTCTCCAGAAGACAGCGAGGCCTCGAGAGGGACCTGCCCTCTTCATCTCCATCACCATCATCATCATCATCATCACAGCAAGGTACTGTAGAGTCCAGTTCTATATTTTTGGAGATATAACAACCTGTCGTCACCTTAAATGTGTACATAAAAGAGGAACTCTTCAGATTAAACACATCTGAATGTGTTCACAGGTGTCATCAATGCACTTGTAAAATAAGTTTTTTGTCACTTGAGTCAGCAACAGTTTGGTCCAAATATTTAAAGTTTGAAAATGTAAAAACAAACAAAAAAAGCCTTAGGTTTGCAGTTAGAAAGAAGTGAGTTAAAGATCTCTGTTATCTGCTGCTCATCTGACTGACGCCCTTACATGTTTGTAAATGGATTTTTTAGGGATTAGTTTTTGGGATTAAAACTAACAGGAAAAAAAGCATTTAAAATGCAGATTTTTGCCACCTAGAGTTAAAATAAGTTAAAGGACAAAAGTACACAACTCTACTCCTTGAGTGAAAGTATAAATACTGGTCAAATATTTCTCCAATACAAGTGAAAGTTGCTGAGTCACATTATTACTTGAGTTGAGTTAAAGCACTTTCTTTAACCTTTTAACTTCCTCACCAAGATAAAAGTAATGGAACATTTTTGCATTTTTAATGTCTTGGCTATAATAACAAGAATCAGTGTTTTTTTGTTTATCATATATCTTTTTTTTTTTTTTAAATATAGGCCTCTACCAGTTGAGAAGGCTGTTCATGGTAATGGTAAAACAGAAAGAAAAAAGTCAGAATTATGTATATTTACTGTTATAATGTTTGAAATGTGTTAGTATACTAACATATATCATAGAATTGTTAGTATTACCAGCACTGATATTATTTCCATGCGTATTTACCATTACAGGACTTTGAAAATGTCTCAGAAATGGTGAAAAAATCATACTGATATATTTTTTTTCACAAAATATATACTAATATTAACAACATTAACATATGGTATTAACAACCGTGAATATTGACCTTTTTTATTTAATAAAATTGTAATTTTCTTTGTCCCAGCATCACCACTTTAACCATAAAAGGCCAACTCAGCCGTTTTAGATGAAGATTTTTTTTCACTATATATTTAATGGATAACATTAAATGTATCATTTAACAACAGTAATTGATCAGAAGCTCAACTATATCTTAGTAAATAGAAAATTTTATTTTATTCACTGAGCTTCACTTTGGTAGAGTATGTTTAAAAAAAAAAGACCCTTTTAAGATTTTAATATTTTTTATTACGTTACATAAATCATGTTAAAAGTTCCTCTGGAACTTTAACATGTTGAATAAATAATAAAATAAATACCCTGTGTCACCTCATGTCTGGTGTTTCATTAACTTCCTGTAGGAGGTGAACTGAAAAGGTTGACTGTTTAAAGACACAGTGACATCTAGTGGATTGTTTTAGCATAACATACCTTAAACCTGATGGTAGAAATGGCTCAATCAAGTCGAGCTGAATTCAACACATTTTTAATGAAGATATAGTGACTGAAAAAGTGCTCTACCCAACGGTTGAGCTGGCAATTAATTCAGTTAAAATTTCTTGCAATTTGCGAGACGTTTCTTCAAGTTACATGTTTTTGAGAGAAATCAAACCAATTTGCTCAGGGTTCAGAGGTTTTTAAAACATGTAAAAAGCATCTTGATGCGAGAAGAGTGAAGCCAGTCCAGGTTTTAAAGGGTTAAATCAGTAACTTTAAACATAAACAAATCCAATATTTTACCTGTAAGTGAGACATTTATGCCCTCTGAACTGCATGTTGTTGGTTGTGAAACGACTCTCCAATAATCTGTTGTGGTTTTAGTTTCCAGCTCTGAAATAATTTGAGTAACATTTCAGCCCTCCTCCTCCTCCTCCTCCTCCTCCTCCTCCTCCTCCTGTTCTTCTGTTATGTAACGTCTAAAAACTTAATCAGATTAACCCCAAAATAAATCTGAACTCTGTCCAGATATGAGCCAGTTTCCGTCTGCTTCTCACTCCAGACCATGAGCGGCCACGAGCACAACCACTCGCTGGACCACTACAACAACACGCCATGGTGGATCTTCGAGTGCACCCTCTCGCTGGAACCCGCCGGAGACTACCGCCGCATCGCCCTCTTCCTGCTCTACCTCTTCATCTTCATGGTGGGCCTGCTGGAGAACGGCCTGGTCGTCTGGGTCAACTGGCGGCGCCGCCACTCGGCCAACGGCGTCCTCTTCTGCATCATCAACGTGAGCCTGTCGGACCTGATGGTGATCGTCATCCTGCCGTTCTTCATGATGGAGGTGACCGTGGACAAGGTGTGGCTGTGGGGCCGCTTTCTCTGCAAGGTCACCAACCTCATCTACGTGGTCAACTTCTACAGCAGCTCCTTCTTCTTGGCGTTCATGACTCTGGAGCGCTACCTGTCGCTGACCAGACCCACGTTCCCGGCTTTGTTCCCCGTGGTTGGCCGGCGCCGCTGGCTGCTCTGCGGAGGCCTGTGGGTGCTCTCCTTGATCTTGGCGCTGATGGAGAACGTCCACGTGGATCTTCTGGAGTGGGACGAGCCGGGGTGCTACATGCTACCGGAGCACAGCTACACCGAGTGGTTTGTCTCTGTGGCGTTCCTTTGCCTCATCTTCCAGTTCCTAGGTCCCGCCGCCGTCATCATCACCTGTAATGTGCTCATCGCCCGTGCCGTTAAAACAGCGCCGGATGTTCAAGGTCGGCGGGACGTGTGGCTGGTCCACGTGTACTCCCTGGTGTTTGTCGTGTGCTGGCTGCCGTACCACCTGGTCATGTTCCTGATGATCATCGACGACCTGGACCCGTTCCTCCTCAGCTGCAACACCGTCGAAGTCCTCTACTTCTCGTTCAGCGTGGTCCAGGGCCTCTCCCTGTTGCACTGCGTCGCCAACCCCATCCTCTACAACTTCCTCAGCAAGAGCTTTCGCAACAACCTGATCAACACCGTGATGAACTACATCCCCAGGGAGGAGCAGGCGGGAGCGGGGACCCAGCCCAACGCTCCCAACGGAGGAGGAGAACCCGGGAAGCAACGCAAGCTGAGTAGCGCCAGCACCAGCCAGTCTGATGTGGGATCATAAAAACGAGACGTGCAGGAACGAGACGTTTTCACAGACCTGAATGTTGTTGCTTCAGAATAACCAGAGGCACAGTTTTTCTGTCTCAGACTCATTGTTACGTAACAAACGGGCTCACAAAAACCTTCCTCTCATAATCCACTTGTTGTTTTTCTGTCATTTATCTGATCACAGTTTTAAACAGAGGAAGGCAGGAAATGTTTCTTTTTCCTTTCAAAGCTGCTCGACTCCCACAGGAACTAAAAATCTGTTGGCGCAGAAGAATAGTGCCACACCAGGAATGTGTGTAAATAAATCTATCGTCCGTCCGTAGAGAGAAACCAGCATAACCATGTAAACATCCTTTAAAAGTGTAACTGTTTGTTTTATGACAAATCTTACAGATGAGTCAGAGTGCACACAACTAAATGTCAGAGGGGCTGACTCGAGTCGCCATGTGATGACTTTAGACTCGACAAAATGAAAAACAAAAGACTTGCAACTGGACTTAAACACCAGTCGTCTGGTTTCCATTAACCCTCAAATTGCGCAAATTGAAATTGCGAATATAGAAAACGTCTAATGGAAAAAAAATTCCCATTTATGGCAAAAACGTTATTAGGCTCGCATATAGGTTATATTTTAGGTGATTTCGAAAAAGCCATATTCCGCAAAACTGCAGCAGAAGAAATGAGTCCTAAAATGCAAAAGTCCGTTAGCATTTTTGCACTTCCGGTTCCCTCGTCTCAACTGTTCTTTGGTTTTTTTTTCGGTAAAATGCCTTAAATAAAGTCTGTGGTTAACACAGGCTGAGATGTTACGTTTTGTTCTGCAACATAAAATACATCTGTGTAAACCCAAGTTTTGAACTTTTAAGGTTTTACGCATCTTAAAAAGGCGGCTGCTAACGAGTGGCTAAATGGGACTACAGTGTTTGTTTCACGGTAAACGTCATCACACCGAAAAAGAAACTCCTCAAACCCACCCGCCGCCTTTACAGCTTTACAGAAACAGTCGCACTCAAACTTGTAGATTTATCTTTTAATATTATTTTCCAATTGTGTTTTAACGTGTTTTTACAGTGAAGTTAAATGTTTCGTGCGACGTTTGTTTTTAGTTTAACGATAGCTTTTTGCTTCTGCCGATTTCATTTCACTTCAAAACACACAGAGTGGTGTTCATCTATGAAGATTATCACGCTAAACAAAACATGTAAGTCTCATTAACTTGTGTTTGTCAGAGAGCTTATTTTGGGTGATAATCGAAAATTGCATTCAAAAATGAGGGAACGAGGGAACCAGTGCGATGCTAACTTCCTGGTTGGCCTACAAAAATACATCATCCCTTCACCACTCTATGGAAACACTTTTTAGTCTTTTTAAGGTCACATGATGCCGTGTCTGTGTGCTCGTCAGTAGGAACTGGCTCCCCGATGATGCAGCAGGAGCTACAGGAGCTGTTATTGCATCACTTTACTCCTCTAAAGTTGAGCGGATCATCTGGAAGTTATCGTGGACTATCAGCTCCCAAAAATCCCTCATACGTGATCCCACGTATAAGGGGCTCGCCTTTCCGCTATAGCTCGCATAACACACCAATGTCACCTTTGATTGTAAATAATGACGGTTACATCCGTCGCCATGGTTACTGCAATGTTATCGAGAGAAGTCGCGTGACGTCACTCAATGAATGCTAAAATAAGGTTTTCACTTAACACGCTGAAGAGACTTTCACGTTTTGTTCTTTAACATAAAATATAAAATATAAATAAGCTTTTCTGTCCTAAAAAAAGACATTTGCTAATAAGTGGCCAAATGAGACTAAAGAACATCGTCACGCCAAATCGCGACAAACAGACTTTACAGCCTCAAAGTGGTGACGATGTGAACTCGTGACGACGGCGTAGTTCATTTAAAGCCCAACGTTTGCTTTATATTTCTGCCGATGGCATTTAGGCTTAAAAAATCCTAAGTGTCATGTTTTTGTGAAGATTATCTTGCTGAATAAAACATGTAACTATCACAAACTTTTATTTGCCACAGAATTTATTTTCTGCAATGATCCAAAATCCAATGGAAAAATCCCATAGTCTTTTTTATGAGGAAACCAGGGGAACACGAACTTCCAAGTCTGCCTGCAGGAAAACGTCATCCTTGATTCACTCTATTTTAATTCATTCAAGATCTTATTTTTTAGATTAATGATGCCTTCTAAAACTTTTTTATAGATCTGCTGAAATGCCAATTTTAAAAAGCTTCATGATTTTTGTAAATTCAAAATCTGCATCATATTTGTCGAAGAGTGCATGAAGAGTTGATCAGGACTTAAAACTCAAAATTTAGGACTTTTGACATGACACTTATTTGTGACTTGCTTAACAATGACTCTTTCACACCTCTGCCACATGCTTGTTTATCTGTTTTCTGTTGTCTACGTGTGCTGTAACATGGACGCCTGTTTAAAATTCAATAAATCTCCATCAAGCACTGTTTTTAATCACTCTAAGCTGCAGAGCCTGAGTTTGCACTTTGTTATCATGCAGCCGAGCGATGAACGAGCTCGGGGGACACCAGGTTTGGAAGCTCAAAGTGTTTATTTAACGGAGACACTGCTGTTTTTGCACTTCGCTATCTCCCTTCTCGCAGTCTTTTTTAACATTTACTTCCATTTCTGTCTCCATCTGGAATGTGTCGACAGTTTCAATGATAAGGAGGCAGAGGGAGGAAAAAGGGGGTGTCGGTCCACAGATGGCACAATAGCAGGAAGTGACCGGGCTTTAAAAAAAGGGCAAAGGTCACGAGCGCCTGGAAGCAGGAGGTTCACAATACTGCGCCGTTTTCTGCAAGTTCATCACTGAAATTGTGATGATGGATGGATTTTGTGGATTGGTTCACTGAAAACAGATTAAAACATCATTTCCGGGTGGATAACAGTCTTCCTAGAGGCGTTTATTTGTTTCGTTTTTCAAAAACAATTATTTAAAAAAAATGGCAACATTCATAGATAGCTTTAGAAACAGATAATGGCATGTATAAAGGCATAAAAATAACAGCTACAACGTCGTCATAAATATGAGGTAAGCCACAAATATCACACAGAAATGTGATGGGCACTTAAATATTCCTACAGAACGACATGCTTCAAATGCTCTCAACAAGTGAATACAGCATGTAACTAAATGGCAGATTCATGAAGACGCGTCTTCAACATTAAAAACATCTTTTTGTCTCAGCGAGAAAAAAATGCATCTGTGGAGTAACGGACGAAACTCGAAAAGACATAAAAAAGTGTGAAAATAGTGACTGCAAATATAGGAAAATAATTTCTATGCTACAATGAGGTGCTACTTTAATCATAACAGTGTCATTATCAACCACTGACATAAAAAACCTATCGTCATATTTGAGTTTTAAAGATACAGATTTGTTCAGAGTAGATAACACGAGCAGAGCAGAGCAGAGCGCTGCATGACGTTTAACAGTCCGACAGCCTCCATCTCTCACTAACACACCACAGGACACACTGCCACCGAGCGGCGTCGTTTTAACCTCCAAACAGGTCGACTCAGCGAACGACATCTGACAGATCACACGTCCACAACCATCTAAAAGTCTACGTCTATTATAGAGCTCACAGTCCATAAACAGAAAAGAATATTTCACCCACAAAATGACCGTGTGTGTGTTACCGCAGACACCTTTCACATACGTTTAAACCTTTGAAAGCTACACAAATTTTATTTTCTTTAAAAAAAAAAAAAACATGGGGTGGAAGAAATGTCCCACGAATGTGCAAAAAAATCAGTAAAAGGTGAGAAAAAAGAAATTTTATTTTGATTTTTGACAAAAATATTTTTAAATTGGTTTAATTTTGTTAAAAAAAAATAGGATTTAGAATTGTATTTCTTTCTTTTCTTTTCTTTTTACTTACTTCCAGGACAATTTTCTTTTAATTTTTAAGGGGGTCATTTCTTAGGTTGCCCATTGCCTTTTTCACATTTTTTGAAACAATCAAGCAAATTTGCTCAGGTTTATTTATTTTTTATATTATATATATATATATATATATA
This sequence comes from Plectropomus leopardus, assembly GCF_008729295.1. NCBI lineage: Eukaryota > Metazoa > Chordata > Actinopteri > Perciformes > Serranidae > Plectropomus > Plectropomus leopardus. The sequence continues at coordinate 32,893,154 of NC_056470.1, read as the reverse complement.
TATTACATTTTCTTTATGTGGTTCTGCATCTCTCTGACGGGTCAAAATGATGTAATTTTTTTAATCTAAAAATTACTGCATCATGCAGTTAAAAGAATTCTTTCACACGTGTTCAGTTAATATAGCCTACACCTGAACTCCTTAAATACCCAAATGCAACATCACTCAGAAAATTCAGTATGCACACAGTGACGGTGCTTGTGGCTGCAGCTCGATTGGCTGTCCTGATTTGAGCACTATTTGATTTTTTCAAATTGTGATTTCCTCTCGTTGCACCACCAGCTTGGTCCGAATCGCAGGTATCCCAGCGTGCTTTGCGCAGTGAATCAGTTGCTTATAATAAACAATGACTGGGAGTGAATGTCTGGTCACGTATAGCTGGCAGCAACAGCACACTATGAAAATGCATCTATGTAGCAGATTAAAAAAAAACGTTTTGCGACGCGTCTGTATGTATTGAATGTGAATTTTGTGCATGCTTCCACGGTGAAGGGAAAATCCAAAAAAAGTTGAAAATTCTTTATGAAGTGAGGTAAAGTGTTTAACATCAGCAAAACTACATAAAAACATCCGTTTACAAACTCTTACACAACACTTGCAGTTTCCTCCATGTCTCATGAATCCAGCTCAGTATTTCCCAAACACATGTATTTCTGCAAAGACGTTACAATTTAAAACACAAAAGCGTCTGAATTCCACTCAAGCGAGTTTTAAGTCTTAATATTTTAGCAAAAATGCATGTGTCTGGGGAGCACTGTTGGAGCCATGAGGTAGATTTTTGTTAGTTTTATCTCATCTTCATGTAAAACACGGTGAATGTAAATGTGCATGTGCAGTTCTGAATCTGGACACAGGGTGGAGCACTCGTTTGTGCAGTGCGTCTGAGTGAGCTGCAGGTGATTGGACTCAGGTGTGTGAACAGGAAGCAAACACTTTTTGACCCGGTGGTGTGAGCGTGGAGATTCATGGAGGACTGACTGCTGAATGACACGATGATTTGGAAATGGACACCTCTGTGGTACGGTGAGTATGTGGAGATTATTTTGTGAATGATTGGATTGCCAAATCAAAAAAGAAAATGACATCACAGTGAATATTTTCAGCCCAAAACAAGTTTAACTGTTCGCCCCTCAGTGGCTTCTTTAGACATTTTGTTTCGTTAAAAGTCACAACTGAGCATCCGACTGGATGAAAGAGAAGTATTGTATTGTTTGTTTGTATTGCAGAAGTTGTGTGAGAGTTTGATAAAGTTTTGCTGTTCTTCGGTTCATGAGGAATGTTCTCCTTTTTTGGATTCTCCATTCGGCGCGCAGGCATGTAAGAAAAAACTAAATTTAAGGAAACACGGTGAGTAATTGATATACAGTGTTTCAGGTGAAGTTTTCCTTAAAGTCATTTATCAAGAAAAGTTGCAGCTTCTGATATGTGAAGATTTGCTGCTTTTCTCTGTTTCTTGTCGTCATGAAGTGAACATCTTTGGGTTTTGGACTCCTGGTGGAACAAAACAAGAAATTTGAAGATGTCACTTTTTTTTCTCACACGCCTCCACGGTGAAAGAAGAATCCAAAAAAAAGTGAGCATTATTCATGAATTTAGGTAACTGGTTTTTGCATTTAACAGCAAAACTGCATCAAAACATTTGTTTCCAGACTCTCAGAACTCGTGCAGTAAAATCCGAGTCTCATTGATCTAGGCGTATGCTCAGTGCTTCACAAACATATTTTTGCTAAAATGTTAAGATTTAAAACACATCAGTGGAGCAGTCTTGTGCACAGTGGAGTGGCGCGATACTCGTAAGTGTTTTATATTGAACTATAAACAAATGGTCATTTTGCGGGTGACGTATTCTTTTATTCTTTTAGGTCATTTATGAAGAAAAGACGCCAATAATCTCTTGTTGTAGCTTCTCAATTTGCTTTTTTTTTAAATCATTGTAAACTGAATATCTTTGGGTTTTGAACTTAAAGTGGAATAAAATTTAGATTTGGAACAATTGTGAAATCTATTTTCAAAATTTTACAGACGATTAAACGATTAACCGATTCATCAAAGTAATCAATATTAAAAATAACCGTTACTTTTCCAGCCCTAGTCTGTAATGAGAAGTTTGTGGTCCACGACAACCAGACACAGAGGTGTCAGCCGGAGGGAAAAGGGACGAGGAGAGGACGCCGACGCGTCAGGCGTCCACCGCGGGCAGCGGCTCTTTAGAGTGATCATTGTACATGAAGGTCTGCTCGATGTTGAAGTCCGGGGGCAGGTGGTCCTTGTGGAGCTCCATGTGCGACGACACCAGCTTCAGCGTGGAGAAGTAAAGTCCGCAGACGGTGCAGCGGTACATGAGGGCGCCGGCGTGCGTCTTCAGGTGGCAGATCATGGTGGAGCGGCCTCGGAAGAAGCGAAGGCAGACTTTGCACTGGTACGGTTTCTCCCCGGTGTGGATGCGCAGGTGGTAGGTGAACTCCCCGGAGTGGGCGAAGCGTTTACCGCAGTACCGACATCGGTACCACTTCCCACGGACGCCCGCCGCTCCGACTCCACCGTCCTGCCCTGAGATCCCGTTGGTGAGGACGCCGGAGGGCAGGCTGTGCATCGACCCTTGAAAAAACTTATCAGGTATGTTGAAGCTCATCCCGAGCCCCAAACCCAGGTTGCTCATTTTGACGAGGCTGCCGACCTCCCGTGGCGAGGAGGAAGACGGGCAATCCAGAGCCTGGTCAGCCTTACGTTTGCCCAACCAGCCTTGGCCCCCGACCCCTCCGGCGGCCCCCAGGGACTCGGTGGTGTGCAGGCTGAGGTGGTACTGAAAGGCGGAGGAGGAGCGGAAAGTCTGCGGGCACAGGAAGCAATGCAGCTCCTCCACTCCTGCAACAGCACCTCCTCCGACTCCGTCCGCCCCGGCTCTGAAAGCCCTCAGCGCCGAGCGCTCCCTCTCCTTCGCCGCCGCCTCCTCGGCGTGTACGGTCATGTGTCTGTCCAGCAGGGAGCGCTCTACGAAGCAGCGGGCGCAGTGCGGGCAGGTGAAGACGGGCAGAGAGAGGTGGGAGAGGGCGTGCCACAGCAGGGAGCACAGGGAGAGCTGGGGGAGGTGACACACGCCGCAGCTGAGGCTCTGAGGACACACGTGGCTCAGCAGGTGGTCTCTGACCGTCTGTGAAGGACGTAAGACACATAAAATACACGAGACGTCTCATGAGAGCAGCAGGTGCTTTGAGAGTCATTTACTTTGTCATTTGTTTTTGTGAAATCAGAAACACCTAAACACTGCACGCTTTATTTTATTTCTTTCATATATATATATATATATAACATAAAAGAATGATGATAACAATTAGTACTGGAAATTATTAAATTTAATTATTTACCTAAAATTTTCCCTTTGAATAATTTTTGTCATTTTCTGCTTCTACTTTGATAGCGACAAGGAGACAGAAAATACCTTCATTGTATGTACCATGTGAGCTATTAGGGCAACCCTGAAGTATTTTATAAATAAAGTTTATTTTCATTTTTATTATTACATTAAAATTTGCACAATTGACCTGAAATTGTTTTTTTAATTTAGCATTTTGTGTTTCTTTTGCAGACAGAGTCCGCACATGTAAACGGTCCACTGACCTGGAAGTCCTTGCTGAGGGTTTTGTTGCAGACGGCACACTGCAGCTCGGCGCTCGGCCCCTGGCTGCCGCTCGTCAGCGCCCCCTGTGGTATCGTGTAACTGGAGGCCGTGTGGTGGTGGTGCCGCAGCAGTTTGTTTTGGCTGCAGAACTGCGAGTGACACATGTCGCAGGTGAAGAGCTGCAGCCCGACGTGGGAGAGGGAGTGAGCGACCCCGGCGGCGCGGTCCGGGAACGAGGCTCCGCACACTCTGCAGAGCCCCAGCTCCGTCACGTGTGTCTCAGCGTGTCTTCTGATGGCAGCCGGGTCTGCTGGCAGAGGCGCCGCGCACGCTTTACATGTCAGCGTGTTCCCCGTCACCTGCAGGAGCGAGGTGAGTTATTTCTGTCGTGTGGACTCAACCTGAAATATTTTAGCGCAGAGTAGGGCAGCGTGTACCGGTTTAAAGGTGCATCGATATGAAAGGTGATGGTTATCATAACGGGTACTTTTAATTATTTGAGACACTGAAAAACAGATATACTGCCACATGGTTGCACTTACAGTTTACGTCCATGTCTGTGAAAACATAAATGCTTCTCACACAGAAAATCTCCACAATCAGCACAGTTTCAAGGAGGTCACCTTAACCTTTGACCTTCGACCAACAGATTCTAACCAGCTCATTCTTAAGTCCGAGTGGACGTTTGTGGCAAAATTGAGGAAACTTCCTCGAGGCTTTAAACACCAAATTTTAATCAACTCATCGTTGAGTCCAAATAAATGTTTGTGCCAAATTTGAGGAAATTCCCTCAAGGTGTTTTTGAGATATTGCATCACAAGAATGAGACGAATGCAAGGTCAACGTGACCTTGACATCTGACCACCAAAATCTGATCAGATCACCCTCGAGTCTACTCGCACGTTTGTGCCAAATTTGACAAAAATCCATCAAGGTTTTCTTCTTACATTCACAAGAATGAGACAGACGAGGTCACAGGGGCCTTGGCCTTTGACCTTTGACCACCAACATCTAATCAGCTCATTGTTGAGTCCAACTGAACGTTTGGGTCAAATCTGAAATAATTCGGGACATTTTCGAGATATCGCTTTTACGAGAATGGGTCGGGCGGATGAATATCGTAGTACAGTCGGCCCAGCAACACGGAAACACGATGCCTCCGGCCACGGTTGCCGAAAACACGACAAAAACAAGCGTTACCTGACTGCTTGAGCTCCCTCCATCTCCGTTCTCCACGTACACGAGGTCGTCCTCGTCCTCCTCTTCGTCTCCCTCCTCCATGAAGTTCTCCTCGTCGCTCAGCTCGATGATCTCCCCTGCCAGCTGTCTCCACTGCTCCTCCTCCGTTCCCTCTATTGCTCCATTCTCTTTCAGCGCCTCCCTCTCCTCCTCATTCTCACCCGCTTCCACCTCTGCAAACATCAGCCTGCCGTCCCTCTGGACGTCCACCACGCCGCCTTCCACTGACTCCACCTGCAGGCTGCCCAGAGGCTCTCCTGAGGACGACGTCGGGTCACACGCCTCAGCTCCGAGCTGAGCCGAGGAGTCGGGGAAGGAGCAGGAGTCAGACGGTGCGACGTTGCTGCTCTGCGGCAGAGAGCTTCCGGCGCTCTCAGAAACCATTCGTCCATTTGAGTCTCTGTCCTCACAGCTTCCCTCAGTCTCCTCGTCCTCCAGCTCAGTCTTCAGCTGGAGCGCCGGCCCCGCAGGCAGCACGCCGTCACTCTGGCTGCTGGTCAGGAGACCGCGTCCGCCTGATAGCTGATGATCTGCCGCCATCTGCCCGTAGCCGATGTGAGACTGCATGTCCTCCGTCTTCAAGTCCAGAGACATAGACATAGTGTGAGCGTCACGGCTGCTCCTGGCTGTCCTGGGTTGGAAGAGAGGCGAGGGAGCGGCAGCAGGGGTCGGGGCAGCGGACGGACCAGCTGGCGAGGACATAGACGAGCAGGAGGCGGCGGAGGAACAAACAGACGAAGCAGAAGCCGCCGCCGTGGACGCCGCAGCAGCAGCAGCAGCAGCCGCCATGCTAGAGTCCAGCGTGACGTCTCCTGGACTTCCTGCTTTGCAATTTGCAGAAGTCTGCAGGTCGGGGAAGGTGGCGTGACAAGCCCTGACCAGTTCACTAACGCCCAGCCTCTCCGCCAGCTCGTACAGCACCCCGACATCGATGAGGTCAGTCAAGATCTCCCCCGTGTAGACGAACGTCAGCACCTTCTCGAAGTTGGCCGGGGAGATGAACTCCAAAGAGAAGGCGGCGGTGGACGAGGACGGCGCGCGGGCGAAGAGGTTACGGAAGTACGTCCCAGCGCAGGCCAAAACTGCACGGTGCGCTGCGAAGGTGCGGTTGCCCACTTGCAGGAACACATCGCAGTATCGTCGTGACTGGCGGCAGCTGTTGAGCTCAGCGAGGAGGCTGGCGGCGTGGCTGGGACCCTGCAGCCGGATCCTCATCTCTGCTGCTGCAGACCTCGAGCGCTACAGTCCAACTGAGGGAGCAGAGAGGAGAACGGGAAACACGTTCAGACACTTTTTATTGTTTTTAAAATCCCAACAGTTAAAAAAATCCAAGAGCTCAATGTGGAGTTTTCAAATTGCTTGTTTTGTCTGAAAAACTGTCAAAACTAGGTATTGACGGATTATCGGCCTGGCTGATTATCGGGCCGATATTTGGCATTTTGTCGATTATCTGTACCAGCATTTCATTTAAATGATCGCCGATAAAATCAATTAATTAAAAAGTGCGAAGAAAGTGTCGGCATGGGAGGAACTTTTATTTTGTATAACCTCAGCGTGCTGTTTTTATTTATTAATTTTTTATTTAAATTTTCACTTGATTTTATGCAAAAAGTTTTGCTGGGAACTTTCTGTATATAATGCTGAACGTTTTGATTAAACATTTGCTAAAGGAATTTAAACAAAGTTTGGTTTTGGAGTTTGTTATATTCCAAATTCTCAGTTTTGACAGAAATATTTTTTTATTTTCATTGTAAATGCATTTCGGTTCCAAATATCAGTTATCGATCTCATTAACTACTAATCATCTGTATCGGTATCTGCACTGAAAAACCAATGTCCATCGACCCCTCATAAGGATTTAGGTCCTAGCAAGACTTCAAGACTGAGAAGGATCTTATCAATTCAGTTCTGATGTCTCTGCACAGGCGTCCACAATGTCAAAGAGTTGCTTTAAACACATACTTGGGGGACACTTTTGCAAAAGGACAGGAGGACACCAGCGGAGACACCAGTGAAGAATGAGAGGAGTGGACATTCAGAGACACCGGCAGAGACAATGGTGGACAAAGAGAGCGGAGCGGACATTCGGAGACACCGGCGGAGAACAAGAGCGATGCGGACACCGGCGGAGAATGACAGCGGAGCGGACATTCGTAGAGACACAGGCAGAGACAGCAGCGGACAAAGAAAACAGAGCAGGGACATGGACAAGAAAAGCAAAATTTTGTAAGAAATTAAAGAAATAAAAAATAAGAGAAACCAGGAACTGAGAAAACACTACCATAAGTGAGGAAACACCAGAGGCAGAATAAAACCTATAGATAAAAAGATAAAAATAAATACATTACTATAATTATAATGCGTTAATAAATAAATAATAAATAAAATACTTTACATAGTAGATAAAAGATAAATGAATGGATGGAGCACAAATAATAATAGATACAAATATTAAAAACAATATAGTAAAACAATACAACAGACTAAAATATATAAATAAATAGTCAAAAAAAAAAAAAAAGTTAAGTTTAGTTATAAGCCAAAGTTTGATTGAGTTTGATTTTAATTCAAACACACTAAAACACACATAATTCATAATAAAACCAAGAAGTGATAAGTTCTATAAGTATCAAACAATAAAATAAAATGAAAATAAAATTTTCAAAAACGATAAAATAAATAAAAAAATAATAACATACATAATAACAATAAGAAATAGTATAAAATAATATGATAAAATAAAACATAAAACAATAAAATAAATCAATAAATAAAAGAAATAATGAAATACAAATAAATAATGATAAAATAAAGTAATAAAATAAAATAAAAAATAAAATTCAAAAAATAAATTATAAATAATAAAATACAAAATAAATAATAAGAATAAAATAGAATAAATAATAAAATAAAGTAAAAGAGTTTGGGTCGGATTTAGACGGGGGACACACATATCGACGGAGAAACTTCGACACAACACCGGGTTAATGTGTATTATATTATGAATTATGAAATACTTCATTAAGTGTTTAATTAGCAGTGCAGACACTGATGCAGAAATAAATAAATCTGTGTTTAATCTCACCTCCATCACACCATCACAAACACATACACGTCCCCATGAGCCGCTGTCATTTATTTCCACATGTTTTATCCTCTGAATTAACATCTTAAAAGCAGCATTTTGACGCGAAGCTAACGGAGCTTAGCCAGTTTTTATGACTTCTCTGTTCACTGAATCAGACACATTTTACAGATTTATCGGCACAAAAACACCCTCGTGTTTGTGTGTTCGCCTCGTTACTGTTGTTATGAAAACTTACCCATGAATGCGGTGTTTTGCGGTGATGATTGTCCTCTCTTTGTGTCCACAGGCTCCGCTGATCGTTAGTCTGTAAATCTTATGAATTATTACCATGGATGATCGGCCGGCGCGTGTTGATGATGTATGTCAACAAAAGCGCACCGCGAGCGCCCCCGCGGACGGATAGAGGTACTGCAGCCAACAGGCTCTTTTTTTTCTTTCATTAATTCAACTTTATTAACCCTTTAACAGTCACACAAAGAAGTGTTTTTCAAAAAAAATAAAACACAAAAATACAACATTACAAACCATAGAATACGTTTGCAAATTGCATACATTTATTAAGAAAAAAAAACATTGTCTCAGTATAATTCATTGTAAAAAATGCAAAAGGCAATGTAATATGATTATTGTAATCAATGTAATTTGAAAATAAAGGTAAATTTATACAACAAAAGTGAAAAAATAAACAATAATAAACAGACAAAAATAAAAATGAATCTAGTGAAAATATGTATAAAATATATGGTAAAAAAAAAAATAATTGTAAATATTAGATAATAAAAATCTGAAAATTCATTCATTCAGAAAATTCCTAACAAATGGATACAAGTAAAAAAAAACCCATCTGTTTAAAATGTGTGGTAGAAAAAAAGTAAATTTAATATAATAAAAAAGAAATTCATAGAATTACAGTATAATCAAAATATTAAAATGCCTTGTATAAAAAATGTATGAAATAAAATTTTTCCAAGCTTTTTGTCAAGTAGTTCGACAGAAAGAAATGTTAGCCATATGGTTGCAATGCCTGTTAAAGGGTTAAACACAATCAGTACGAAATTCTATAATCTTTTTCCATAAGATGCTCCAAGTGCAGGTACTACAGGCACCCTTCTCCTGAGGGAAACGTGGGAAAAGGAGCTCATCATAAATATTCCAGATGATAAATGGGATGATGCCTGGAAAAGTGCAAAAACTCTAAGTGTCTAACAGAATAAAAGCTATTCAACTCAAGATTTTTTCATGCAGACCCCCCCCCCCCCCCCCCCCCCCCCTCTGCCTTAAGTGTAAAATAGAGACAGATAGTCTGACCCAGAGCACTTTGTTTATTCTGGTGCACTAGAATAAATCTCTTCAAGGGCTCTGGTCTTATACATTGCCCGTGATTTTGCTGTAAGGTACAGATATTTTGGGGCATTATAGGACAAGAAATTGTAGACTCCTAGCACTGACCTAAGGATTAATCCAATATATATGCTACTTGGTATATCAAATGGTTTTATTTTGAATAAATGTGAAAGTAAACTCTACAAAATACTAACATTCTGTGCAATAAAGTTCATATTTTTGAAGAGAGAGCTCCTACTTAAACACAGTGGCATAAGGTCATACTTATATATATATATATATATATATATATTATATATATATATATATGTGTCCATGTGTCCTGCATTCAAAAGATGATGCTGGTCCTCAGTATATGGAGCCGTGTATATAGGATTGGATATCTAAACTATTCTTGTCAGAGGGTTTGTGTAATAGTAATGCCTGAGTCTCTTTCCTTATAGATGTTAGTGTTTGTGAGCCGAGCCAAGTTGCTTTTTTGTTTTTCTCTGTATTTTCTGTTGATTGGTGTGTATTGTTTTGCCCTGGAAAATCAAAATTAATAAACATATTGTTTAAAAAAAACAAAAAACAAACACATTCAGTGCACTGAATACTGTAAAACTTAAAGCAATATTATTATTATTAATACCATGGAAAAATACAATCAAATGATGTATTTAATGTTTTGAGACCTGGACTAATTGACTTTATTTTATTCAAAAACATGAAAAGATGGTTATAAGCAACAAAAGAAAATGACCCAGAGGTTAGCAAGAATTATTTAAAAAAGTACACGAAAATAACGTGAAAATTTGCCTGTAGAAAAAAAAGAATATAATATATATATATATATATATATATATATATATATATATATATATATATATATATATATATATATATATATATATACACATATATATATATATATATATATATATATATATATATATATATACATATATAAATATAAATTAAAATAAGAATATAGTATATAGTTCATTGGACATTTTTCCTTAGCTTTTTTTAAAATTATACATCTACTAATTTATTTTTTTGTGTCTTTATTGTTTCCTATGCCTAAATAGTGTAGAAAGTATATTTGAAAATATAATATATAAATATATATATTTGTGTCTCCTTGTTGTAACTTTGTATCCTCTCTGGAAGTTTGTGTCTCATTTTGTGTCCAAGATCATTGTGTCTGTTTGTGGTTGTTGTGTGTCGTAATATTTCGATTTTAGATTTTCTGCGGTAGTTAACTATATTTTAAGATTGGCATCTTTAAACATACAAAAGGAGGATAGTCAAAGCTAAATCATTTTATGGGTGTAATATTCTGTCAACAATATCCAATTAATTATATACCTTTTGTCAGCTGAGTTTTTTTAAAAAAAATATTTTATAATATAGCTATTTTTGTTTGTGTGAAATCTTATTCTAAATTATTTGAAAAGTTAATCTGTAAATCAAACCAAAGAAGTGGGATGAAAAAAATCTACTAACAAATGCTCAATAATTTCCTTAGTGTTGGAGGAAGTATCCTTTATTAAGGCAAAGTAACAGTACCACAGTGTGAAAGTACTCTGTGTTGGTTTTGAGTGTCTTTGTTGTAATTTTGCGTCTCCTGGTTGTGTGTCTTTGTGGTCCTTATGCCTGTTTTTGTGATTTTGTGTCTTTTTTTTCATTTTGTCTAATAATTTTGTGTCTCTTTCTGCTGTTTTGTGTTTCTTTGTAACTGTTTTGTCACTTTGAAGTTATTTATGTGTCTTTGCAGTTCTTTTGCATTTTTTGTGACCTTTTTGCGTCCCTTCTTTGTTGCTACATTTGAGTGGCATTTTGCAGATAACGGCTGGAGGGAAGTTGACATTTTGACGCCTTCAGTAACCCATCCATAAAGTCAAGTAAAATACAAGTAATGCTAATTAAAAAAAAGTTTATTTTGTTCCGATAACCATTTGTTTTAGCTCATGAGAGATTCACACGACCCACAAAGTGTCAGAAATAACAATGACACCTGCAACTCTTCATACTTCACTGTAAACTCAGGGGGCAGACCTACACAACAGTAACATGGACGTGAACTATGTCTTTATGTCGTCGTCTGGTCATCCCAAATAAAACTCTGAACAAATAGCCACGTTTACATCATGTAAAAGCATTTTGTTTACTGCTTTTATGCTTCCATGACACGTAGGAGGATAAGAAATGATGACAGACGATGAAAAAAAACAAAAACCTGACATATTTTCAAAACTACCAGTAGAAATCATTTACAAAAATTGAGTCTTTGATTTTTCAGTTGTGTCTTCGTTACAGAGTTTAACATTAAGTATGTAGTATAGTTACATTTACAGTATATTAAAACGCCATATCTTTGACCTGCGAGAGTAACACTGACATATTTCATTTTCCAAACCATTCATTTTTCTAGTCTAAGCAGAATTATCTCAGCTGATTCGTCACTGAAAAACAGTTTATATTGGCCAAACTGGCCTTTATGCTGCTGCGACAGGCACACATAACTAACAACATGACATACTGTAGGTTTTATCTGTAAAGCCAAAGGAAATACGAGCTGTTTTGGTCCAGTCACAATAAATTTTGAATAAAAAGCAGCACCCTCTCCATGTATTGACCGCACAGTCATCCGACTCGGCTCGCTCTAAAAAACTTGTTGCTTTTGACCATCATAGTTGGATTATTGCACTTCTTCTGGAGGAAGTGAAACGAGAAGCAGTTTGTCTGCTCTAAAATTACAGAAGACGGCTACAAAGTTTCTACTTGAGTCATTTGGAAATGAGGTCAACATCAACACAGTATTTCAGCAACATATCTGTCATCAACAAATCGAATGAATATTGCTTTAAAGTTGTTTGATATGTTGTTCAGTCTTCGGGAGCTATTGTTTTTGAAATCCTACGAGATAGTCCTGTTCTTACAGCACGCCCTTCTCCAAAGTATCCAAAAGGTTTCTAGACATGAAGCATCCTCCAGTCGTTTCCAAAACCTTCAGTTTGCGCTACGACACCCGTTTCCTGGAGCTGGTTCGGCCCAGGCTGGCAGTGCTGGACCGGCGGGAGAGAGGACGGGCGTGGCAGTGGTGGGGGATGTCTCGTTGGGACAGCCGTGTTGGAGCAAAATATCAATGCACCCTTTGCTTCCTGTTTTTCGGGCCATCCTCATGGCTGTCTGGCCTTGGTTATCCTTCGCTTTCACATCGATGCCGTACTGCAGAGAGAGAGCACGACATTAACTCGTTAATAAAGGTCACTTATGGAGTTAAATGTGGATTTAAGACGTGGATCAGCATCAGTTTTCTTGTGCTTTCAAGCTTTTTTTTAAAAAAAAAAAAACACACAGGAAAAAACATAATCAGCAACTTGGCAAGAAATTTTCTTTTTTTTTCTTTTTTTTTTATGCACTATTATTTTATGGTATTGGAAAAAAAACATGTTCAAAATAAAAACTTCAATCAATCTGCAGAAAAATATTAGTAAAAAACAAAAAGACCTGAAAATTAACAGGGATGGATTGTTATATATTTTCAAAAAATGACAGAAAAAAGTTAAAGGTAGAAAAGAGTGCTCAGTAAGCTGCAGATCTTTGCTGTTCGAACATGTGCTGTTGAAAATCATCACATTTAAGTGCATTTCTTGTGAAACTACACGTTATCATCTCTGTCTGCAAAACACGAGACCAGAATACTAAAAGCAGGCACCTCTGGAGCCCCGGGAGTCCCACACTCACTGCATGCCAAACGCTTTTTGTGATTCAGTAAAATATACAGACGGCAGCAAACTGTGAATAATAGACTAATTGTGTGTCTTTTTTCTTTCTTTTTTTTCTTTAGAAAAGTGATGTCGCTCAAACAAACCTAGATTTTTTTAAAAATCTGCTTGGGATGAGGACAGTTCAGGGTGTTTTGGCTGTGCCCAAAGTTGTCTCATTTTCTGGGACTCCATATTTAAAACTGATATTTCGGGGCACACGGTTGAACCTGATCGGACTCTTTTCAACTGTGTCAGCATTTAAAACCCTTTTAACATGTAGATTAGTTTTACTGAACTGGAAACAGGCTCAAACTTGCGGTGCAGCACCTTAAACTAGGAAAAGTTCATTTATTTTAAGAGGCTCTGTGGACAAATTTTATAAGACTCTTTATTATGTGGAAGTAAGGCAGTAATAATCGTACCAACCTTAAACAACTGTTACCAGACTAGATGTGGCGTCGATAATTTACATTAAAGCAACCTTGTATTTTAACCAATATTTATACTGTATATTTAATATCATGTTGTTTTAACTCCTCGTATTTCTGTGGCATTTTGTATAATTTGATGCTGCACATCTTTAAGATGTCGTATTATCATTAATTTTATGCACTTTATACACTCAATTTTTTGTTTAATTTTTATCAACGATGCCAGTGGGTTTTTATTTTGTATTTATTCTATTTCCCATCTTATGTTCTGCATTCTGTGCATTTACTTTTACTAGTTTTATCCAGTGGGTTTTATCCATTTGAAGATGCACTCTATGTATTCTATTCTGATTTTATTTTATTTTTACATGCAGGTTTTATTATGTCTTTTTGTCTTTTCACGTGGTGCATGTAATCTCTTTCTTGCAATGCAAGTTTGGCTGCATTTCATGTATGAAAGGGGCTTTACAAATACTGTTTATTATTATTATTATTATTTATTTTTAATCTGTCCTGTCCTGTTTGAGAACTGAAAAACGTTAAAAAAAAAAAAAAAAAAACCCGAAAAAACAGAAAAGTTATCATGTTTTTCCTCGTCACACAGGCTGGACTGTGGAGAATCAGAGTACCGGATCTGAAGGAGAAAACCCACCCAGATGAGCAGCTGGGTCATGACTACGTCTCCCAGCTGACAGGCGGCGTGCAGGGCCGAGCGAGCCGGCGAACTGGACCCGGCCGGCGTAGCGTTGATCTGGTCCTTGGTGCTGTGGGCCAGGAGGAGCAGCAGTCTGGGCAGATCTCGGTCCGTCACCGCAGACAGCAGCCACGCCGGCATACCGTCACCTGGAAGCTGGGGCCCGGGGCCGGCTGAAGAGGAGGCACGAAGGCCCGCTGTTCGTACTTAGCACGAATCCACGACTCTCGCTCCTCACTGTGAAAACAGACGCACGCAGCAGTCAGTGACCGCAGCGCGCTCAGCTGCCGGCTGAGGACGCTTTTGCCATCATAATTTTTGCAATCAACACAAGTGCAAGTTAACCCTCTAACACCTGGATCAACATTAGTTTTCTGCGTTCAGACACTTTTCACGAGCATTTAAACATTTAAATGTCTGCAACCAGAGAAAACTGTTTGATTTCTTTCAAAAACAAAGAAAAAAAAAACAAAAAACAGTTAGCAACTTGGCAAGATATGTCCCAAAAAATGCTAAAAATTACAAGAATTAAAAATGACCTGAAAAAAATATAAGATTTTTTTTAAAGGCAAAACATGTACAGAAAACTTAATTTATAATTCTTATTATTAGATATTAGATTTTTATTTTTATTTATTTTTCTATTTTATTTATTTATTTATTATCATTTTCTTAAGGTTTTCTCTGGTAACCTTTTTACTAATTTCTTGTTAATGGTTTTGTTTATTTTGGTCATTTTCTTGCAACTTTTACTTTTTACTATTTTTTTGCTCATTTTTGGGTCATTTCTTGTTGAGTTGCTTGTCTTCATTTCTTTATATTTTCAAAAGAAATTAAGCCAAAAAGTGGTGAAAATTATTTTAAAAATATATATGTATGTTTTTCTGGAACATAATTTCAAATTTTAAATCATAGTAAATATAAATATAGACTTGTTGAAATTTTCCCCTTGTTTTTTTAAAATATTTTTCTAACCCCTCTCCCTTTTTTCATTTAGTATTTGGGTTATTTTTTGTCACCCTTCTCTCTCTCTATATATATATATATTTTAATTTAGCGGGGCGTTTCTTGTTGTCCGTTGCCTTTTCCTCCATGATTTCTCAAAATTAAACCATTCTGCAGGTATCAAAGGGTTAGATAAATTGTGAAAGGTGTCCAAACGCAACACACACACAAAAAAACCTGATATTGATTCGGGTTTCAGAGGGTTAATACCGACCGTGTGGCATTAGGTGTGGGTTTGGTTCGGCCCTGGGTGCAGCTCTCCCAGATGCTGTTGGCCATGTGGTTCCCGATGGCAGCCAGGACCTGCGTGAGCTCTCCGGGCCAATCGTCCAGGTCCAGCGAGCGGACGCGAGACAGGTGAGTCCCCAGGTTTCGATGGATCCCCGAGCACTCGATGCAGATCAGCGCGCCCAGGTTGAGACTGGCCCAGGTGGGATCTGCAGGGAGGAGAGACGAGAGAGAGGGACTGGTTACAGGAAGCCATAGGGGAAGATTTTGGGGGCGACAGGGAGTCCCTCTCAGTATTTAGAACATGTGCATTTGTGCACTCAAAGACACATGAAATTATCAGAGGACTCTTATTTTGACAAAATCAATACATTTATACCATAAATTGATGCAGAAAAGACAAAAATTGGTGTGCAGAAAAATCACCATAATGCAGGAAATGACGCCCCGTTTCATGTGCCCCTCCCAAAAACGTACGCCCGTGCCGGAAGCAATAATAAACAATAATAAACAAACAGAGACTGTTGGGTAGCAGTGGTGGAAAATAATTTAGTATATTTATCCAAGTGCTAAACTTTAGTACATTTTTTAGGTATTGTTTTTTTTTTTTTCTTTTTGAATATTTTTATTTTTAAATAATATTTCTGCTTCATTTCAGAGGCAAATATTGTACTTATTACTAAACTAGTACAATTTTTAGGTACTTTATGTTAGTTTTTTTTATATATATTTTTTTTATAATAATGTTTCTATTTCATTTCAGAGCCCAGTATTGTACTTTTTACTCACTACATTTAAAACATTTGACAAGTTTCATTTCTTTGAGGATTTATATTATGAATATGACATATAATCATCAAAAACATATATGAATGATCAAGTTTTATTGATCCTGGGAAGAAAGTCTCCAAATACCAAGCAGTATATAAAGTAATCAAAATAAGCTCCACCTAGAGCAGCTGAAACATTAAAGTAATGAACATATTAATGCATTCATCATTATAATCCAATAAGATTATTTACATTATTCAGAAATGTGCCATTCTGCATAATGAGTACTTTACTTTTGGCACTTTAAGTACATTTTGATGCCAATACTTTTGTACTTTTACTAAAGTAAATTATAAAATGCATGATTTTGACTTGGAACAGTGTCTCTGTACTTCAGTCCCTCTTCCTCCATGGCTGAGTGGATATAAACAGTGTGAAATGTGTGACACCCCCGCAGGCCTCGGATGAGGCATGAAAGCAGAATCATCCTCCTCAGAGGAAATCTGCAGTCGAAGCGAAAGACGGCGACTTTTAAGAACTTACTTGCTGCTTCACAGTCGACACACTGACTGTTGCCCTTGGCGTTTCGGATGGCCTGCAGCGCTACAGCCTCACTCTGGCTGCTCCTCCGCGCCTGCACAGTTACACACAAACAAACATATCTGAATCATTTATTTGTCCACATATTTACTAACATTACAAAGAACAAAATGATATGCAAAGGCATATAGGGGAGTTCAGTTAAAATACAAGTATCAATAAAAACGTATGACACTACATCATGTCAATCAATCAAAATGTACTTATACAATTTGGATCTTAATAAATAAAACAAGTATAAATTGTAAAATTGTGATAGCAAGGCACTACAAAATACTGAAAAAAAACACTAAAATTAAACATAAACTTTCAGTTTATGTTTAGAAGTACCAATAGTTCCAGCTCCTCTCTGATCCACTGGTGGGCTGTTCGAGCATTTTGGAGCTTAATGGCTAAAAACAGAATCACCAAATTTTTTATTTCTACTCCGTGGAGCAGCTAAAAAGAAGAAAACGCTTAAAACCCCCAACTTCTTCCAGATTTATGCATTTCCCAATAGCTCTATAGGCTTGCAACTCTACAAACATATGTTTGCAACAGAGCTTATTTTCTGCAATGATCAAAAATCTAATGGAAAAATCCCATTGGCTGTTCGTGGTGGGAATCATGCTGAAACTAACTCCTGTGCTGGCCTACAGAAAAATGTCATCCCTGGGTCACACTGGACTGACAGCTCCATAGACTTAATAATACAGGGCAGCTCCCAGAAGTGAAGCCAAAAGATCTCAATCACTTCCTGGTAGCTGGCTGCAGTAGATCATAAACCCCGCCCTCTTAATGTTCCTGAATAATGCTGCATTCATGTAATATCAGAAAGTCGTAGTTTCCGAGTTTGAGAAGTCATTCTTCAGACTTTGTTGTGTTCATATAATTTGAGATCATAAAGTGGGAACAACATGGAAGCTACCAAGAAGATGGGCTGCATTTTAATGCTAAGAGCATCTAAACAAGAGTTTGATAACTGTTTCCAGTTTATTTATATTTTGATATATTAATTTTTTATTTATTGATATGTTAGCAAAATTTTTTTTTAATTTAATCTAGGTCACTCTACATGGATAACAGTTAACATTAATACCATGTTACATTTTGCATGTGATCAAAATTGATATTTAATACTAGATTAATAAAAAAATATCTTACCATTGACCAAATATTGACTTTTTTCCGCCATGTTTTTTCATTTCAGACGTCAAGTAGGCAACTCATACACTCGTCTGGCATGCTTTATAGTATAAAATTTGCTTTCTTGCTACAGCTAATAGATGTATATACTAAAATGTACAAGCACTAAAATTGAATGATAGCTACTAGGAACAAAATAAAAAAATGTTTTTTTTACACTATTTCCATGCTTTTGCTGCAACTTACGTTTTATATCAAATTCCTCGATTTCCCACCAGTAATTACGACTTTGGAGGTCCGCTCCTGAGCTCCTAACTCGTAATTACGGTAAATACGATGTTTCCGGGGAGCACGTCAAGGCAGCATACATTGGCAAAACTAAAACATCAAATAAAATTCTCCCAAATTTGTTTTCGGTCATTTAAGTAGTTTTCGTCACTCTGGTGTTTTTCGAGTGTTATTTAATTATTTTTTTATTTTTTGTATTATTTTGGTTTTAATTACGGAATTTTACTTGAATCGTGATTGACAGCTATTTGTGCCAATCGGCGTGCTCGCGATCAGTGGCGCTGCTCATGATTGGTCGGACGGGTTAATGGGCGGGCACTCAAGACCGCGGATATTATTAGTGCGCAAACGTTTCCGATGCGAGATGTCAACGGGACATTTTGGCTTCGTATCGTACAGTAAGTGAGTAGAGAAGCGTTGTCCACTTTCATAGAGACTCCATGTGTCTCACCAGAAAACATTACGGTGAAAGTGACCAATAAATACTTGCAGAACTTTTCGGTAAACGACAGTAGCTGGAGAGCTAACTGCTAACATGCTAGCTAGCCGGGACAGGTTAGCCTAATAAGTCACGAAACATTTCCAGCTGCTGCATTGTGATGTTTATAATATCATTCATCATTTCATTCAGTGTATAGTGTTTTTGGAGAAGTAAAAGAAAGACCTTCAACCTGCTAATAGTCAGATATTAAGCTCATAAGCTTATTTTGTTTAAAAACATCTATTTGTACTCTTGAGACCTTGTTTTTATGATGTAAATATATGTGTATTGATAAATTATGGTGATTTTATGTCTTAAAAAGATTTTGGCTTCCCTTGCTCCTTGGTCTTTCTTTGTAATATTGCCAATGTACATGCTGAAGAAGGTTATCAGGCCTCTTCATGAGTGTGGCAATAATAATTAAAAACATAATGACAGTGCTGTCCTGATCTTTACTTCATGAATACCCTTGAGACCTGCCTCATATAGTAATGTTCTGTAAAACATTATTCTTTTGTAGTTCAGGAGGAGTTTAGTTGTAGGAGGAGGTTTGATAAAACTGGACGGCTCAACAAAGTGAATAAGTTACAAAAGTCTTCTGTATTATAGGAGCATTGTGTAAGATTTAGTGGCATCTAGCGGTGAGGACTGTAGATTGCAACCAGCTGAAATGTCAAGCACTGAATGCTGATACACTGAAGAAATCGTACCAATATATCCACCTAAATCCTACACACTGACCTTTAAATGTCAACACTGTAAAGACATCCTGCTGTTGGTTAACAGCACAAATTCACAGGTCAGAGAGCATCAAAGTTATTTTAAAAATGCAGCTGTGTCTTGGCCTTACATCCCAAAACAAATCTGTTTTTATCATGATTGTGTCAGTGTGATTTTATCAGATTTGATTGACAGTGCTGGCAGCAGCCACACAGCTGTCATCAGATGTCACTAAACTAAAACTGATGCAAAAAAAACAAAGTAAATATGTGCTCATGTAGGATCCTATCCCAGATGATAAGATGCTGATTGAGAAAAT
The DNA here is from genome assembly GCF_008729295.1 of Plectropomus leopardus. Classification (NCBI taxonomy): domain Eukaryota; kingdom Metazoa; phylum Chordata; class Actinopteri; order Perciformes; family Serranidae; genus Plectropomus; species Plectropomus leopardus. The sequence continues at coordinate 32,873,447 of NC_056470.1, read as the reverse complement.
AGGTTTTTATGCCTTTTAAAGCGTGTCTACCTTGTTTCTGCCACTCTCACAGGACTGCAGGCTGGCCAGGATCTGGCTCTCTATGGCCGTCACCCACGAGTCCCGGTCCTCCAGACTCTGAGCCTCAAAGTGCCACGTCTGCCCGGTGAACGACACAATGATAAAGTCTGCATTCTCCTCCTCTGCGGGTAAAAGGGAAGCAAGTAAGTACTCAAGTAATATTTGCACGTGTACAGAGAAACCATGAGTTAATATAATGGGAATTGTGAATCCACAGTCAGTGAAGGGAGCACAAAAAAGCAACACAAAACAGCAGTTTGATGGAAGGAGAGAACAGAAAAATCTTTGGTTAATTCAATGAAAACAAGTCGGATGAACAACTCAAGCTTGGGATGTCAGACACACTGAGGAGGAAAACAGACAGAGGAAAGATATTGTATTTAAATCCAAGCAAAAGCTGATTCAGCTCCATCACCCTCACTTGTTACCTGTCTTATTAATGTTTCTCAAGCTACCAAAGCTCTTTAATTTCCACATTTTGCGTTTGGCTGCGGAGCAAGAGATAAGCACAGGGAAAGAAAAAAAGAGGAGAAAGACAAGTGCGACAAGTGTTAAGAAAAGGCTGTTAAGAAATATTCAGAGACAGACAAACACTAATCTATATCCTCACTGAGGAGACAGAGGTAGAAAATAGAAGCATCAGAAGAAGGAAAACTGCGTAGGAGTATGTAAAAAAATCTGAATATGTAAACATTATGTTGATGGTTCGAGTTGTTTATAATAACAAATGCATCTTCCTCAAAAGCCTCAAGAACATTCATGTTTTATTAATGAATTCATTTTCTAGTTATGCGTTTAAAAAACTCTTTCGATGCGTCTTACACTCACTATAGTATCTGTGTATTTGTATATTTATAATATGTATATTTATAAATCATCAGTAGTATTTCATGCAAAGAATATTAACAGGAAAAAAACATCAGAATCTCTGTGTTGAGTTACCTTCTGCCTGCCCGACAGCTGCATCTCCTTTCTGATTCATACTCTTCTTCCTCCTGTTCTTCTTCCTGTCGCTCATGGGAGATGATTGGCCGGGGTCTTTCCCAGCGAAGGGGCTAGCTGCGCCTTCAAGGGCGTCTGACGTGTGATGCAAAAATAATGAAGCTCTTATAATTGTATGACGGCATTAAATGCAGTTTCAGTGAAGCTTAAGTATCTTTGAAGTGGTGGCAGTGTTTTTTTTTTCCTGCGGTACGTACCAACACTTTGTGCTTTGGTAGACAGTGAAGAAGGGCAGCGTTGAAGTCCTCTGTCTCCTCCTTGAGGCGACAGACCACCAGAGCGGTCATCGACCACAGACAGAGTGGCTGGACATAACTGAGGAACTGACAGCGAGAGAGGAAGTGAAAAATCTATACGCAGTATGTCGTATTTATATGAGGTGCACCATAGACTGTATATAAAGATGGACAACATGACAGTTTCCCCAAAGTCTCTCTGTCTGTCTGCAGTACAGGTCACAGAGCCCGCCCCTCCATGTTAGTGAATGAGACACAGGCCAAACTCAAAGTACACGCCGAATAAATTTTCCCAAAGATGGTTTCTGTCACTGAAGATATTTCTCATCACCCTGATGTCTGTTCAAGTGATTGTTTTTATGATAAGTTCAGGTTAAATGAGTCTTTCAGTTTTACAAAAAGGTGATTTTCCACCATGATTGACAGCTGTGAGAGCCAATCCGTGTGCTCGCATTCAATGGCGCTGCTCGCAGTGGATCCGAAGGGTGTTTTGGCGGCAACTTCCCCGACGCGGATATTGCTGAGGACTCTGGCTCTGAATGACGTCACCAATGCAAGATGGCAGTGGGATATTTTAGCTTTACGTGAGCGTCCTCCATCTTCATATACAGTCTATGATGTGCAAAAATAAAATCTTCAGTTTTTTCATCATAAGGGCTTTTCTTTTTTTCACAACCTACGAAACATCAAAAAAGTCTCCAAAGTGAGACAAATCTGGATCGTATTTAACAAATATGTAATGGGATCATCCCATTATTCTGTGTTGTAGTAATTTACAAAAAGAGACAGCTCTTAGGTGGCAGCGGCTCCCATTCTTCACTTTAAGGAGCTGTCTCCTGCCTGAATGATTTTACTCAGAACATCGAGGAAAAAAATAAACTTCCAACAAGGAAAAGTGCGATAAAACGGTCATTAAGGTCAGAATTCAAAGTCCAACATAAACCGACATAAACACATCTGACGTCACTGCAACACAGCGGCACACAGTGACCCATGCAGAACGACATTTTCATCGTTTGTATTACTTCGTGAAGTGTTTTATGTTGTGAACCGATGTGCGACAACGTTATAGCTGCCGTTTCCTTTCCGCTGATTTGTCCTTGACAGAAGTCTCGGGAGTGTAAAAATCTCTGTTTCTATTTCTGGCTGTGGTGGTTCACGCTTTCATGCTCAGCCCTCGTTTACACACTTTTTATCTGCTGTGCGTTATTTTAATGAGGAAAGACGAGCAAAATAGTTGACTTACATGATATTTTCTTTGCTAATGGCGCTGTGGTAACTGACGCAGGTCCTCTGTGGATGCTTTTAAAGCTCAGTCACTTGAACATCAGTTTACTGCAGGGGTTCGTGTTTGCCTGAGCGGATGGACTGGGACGCATTTAGATTACAAGTCGGTAAAACAGAGTCAAATTACTAAGTTGCGACTTGCAATGGATTGCAGCAACAGAGCAGACTCGTCTGTGACCGGCTTCTCACTAACAGAGAAGTCAGGAAGTATTTAGAGACGTGCTGACATTTGTTGGTTTTTTGTATCTTCGTGGGATTTGATATTTATAGGAAAATCAGTGACAGTGCTCTGTTTACATACTCTGTAGGAAGAAGTACCTGTACTGGTATTTTCGGCGGTTGTCGGCTCCTTGCTCAGCCCGTTGACTCCAGGTACAGAGCCAGGGGGGACAGGTGAGGGCCCCGCAGGAGCGACAGCTCTCGGAGGACGTTTCCCAGGAACTTTTACTGTCACACGCAGCAGGTCGATCTCTTTTCCGTGGATGTTCTGTGTGTAATCCTAAAACACAACGATATAACACATGTAAGACACTTTAATGAGGAATACAGATTAACGAGACCGTCACTTAAAAACAGTCTTCCCTCTGCCAAAGATATAACCGAATGTAAAACACAACTTTTGCTGCTACAGCCGGATATGATAGCAAGCTTTAGATCGATGCTGCTGTCACTGACATAATCAGCGATGGGAAGTAATAAAGTACATTAACTCAAGTACTTAACTAAAGTGCAGTTTTGAGCTGTTTGTACTTGACTGTTTAAAGTTTATGCTCCTTTGTACTTATACACCACAATATTTTAAAGGCTTATGCTTTTCACTCTGCTACATTTATCTGTCAGCTTATTTTAAAGTTTAAAAGTTTATAAAGAAAACGTTATTAGTTTTTAATATGATGCTGTGCTACAGAATGAACACAGAGACGCTGTATTAACGTCTGAAACAGCACTCAGATCTTTTACTACTCAGCACTACTCAAACCACAGCGTAGATATACTGTTACAAGTGAAAGTCCTGCATTTAAACTTTTACTTGAGTAAAAGTAAAAATATATTAGCATCTACTTATACTTTAAGCACCAAAAGTAAAAGTATTCATTCCACAAAAAAGCCGTTTCCAGTGAAATATGTTTTAAATTAGAGATGGGAATCATCAGAGGCCTCATGATCCATATTATCACGATTCTTAAAGCACAATACAATTATTGCGATCTCAAATGTGCAATTGTGTGCAAATGTGTTGCAATTTATTATGCGATTTATTTATTATATTCCAACTGCAAATTCTGTTTCCAAAAGAAATTATCTGTCAGTATCTGTTTTATCTAACAAGATGATGTTTTCAATGTGGTCATCTCACTTTAGTCATTTTTATTGCAGCAAAATCTGTCTTGTAGATTGAAAAAACTTATTATTATTGTAGTCTACCAAAAGGTTATTGTTTGCAATATTAATATTATTAATTTATATAATATAAAATTGATACTTGCTGTCTGTGTATAGAAACGTCGGCCATTCAAAAATATTGCGATACCATGCTGTATTGATTTTTTTTTCCTCACTGCTATATTATATTGACAAAGAGTTGAATAGAATAATTATTGATGAAATAAAGTTAATAGCTTTAATTCTGCAGCTGGTAAATGTGGAGCTGAGGATCAATAAACAGTCGTGGGCTTAAACCTGTAATAATGCAACAAAACGTAATACTTGATTTTTTTTTTACTATTAATCTGAATCTGCAAAATAGGTTTTCAGTAAAAGTAATGGAGAAAAAATGTGCTGATATGTAAAGGAGTAGAAATATAAAGTAGAAATACTCAAATACAAGCACCTGAAAATGTACTGAAATATAGTACTTTCTAAGCCACATACCAACACACTGGTGCTGCAGGAAACTTAATGACAAATACAAATGTCAGAAGTAGGTTAAAGTTTCAGAGCAATCCCTCCAGTCCTGTAGTGAAAACTGTTGAAGTTGAGACTGCGGATAAATCTAAAAAGCTGCAGATTTTTATCTTCTCTGCAGTGAAAACCGTGAATCCTTCAGTGTGTGTGTTTTACTGCTGCATCGACCCGTCCTCTGGTGTTCTCTTACACTGGAGCTGGAGTGGTACGACAGCGTGCCATTGTTGGACAGGGTGACGTATTTCTTCTTCCACTCTTTATTCAGAGAGCTGCCGCTTCTCTTCCACAGGATGCTCTGTCAAAAAACAACAGCCGAGGTCACTGCACTCACTCGTAACAAACCCCGCTCTGCATCTGACTAAATTTAGAGTTGAGACAGTTTCTTCAAAGTGTAAAGTGCTCTGACAACAATAGTCGAAAGCACAATATTAATAGAACACCCTTGAGAAAGGTTGAATCTGATTTTTTTCCTGCTGCTTATGTAAGATGAAATAAATATTCTGTTCCCACCTTGTTGCTGAGGAGGGAATTGTTACATATTTCTGAGCTGCAAGCAAACTGAAGCATCATTGAGGATTCTGTTTATTTTGTGTTCTGTTTTGTTATGTTAAACAAACCTGTTTGATGGGAACGCCTCGCACGCCGCTCAGATCCCCTTTTGCATCGCCCGATTTCTTATCCGTGTCCCGATTCTGGAATAGAAATGTTTGTTTTAAAAGAGCAGAAGATTTATGTTGAAGCCATTTCTGTCAGTGTGATGAAAACAAAGGATCCTGCAAGCCTTTATAATGAAAAGCTTTCCCCAAATAATGACTTAAAAAATAAAAAGACTTATGTCAAGATAATGACATCTCAAAAATAATGTAGTAGTAATGAGTTTTTTTTGTTGTTGTCTTTTTCAAAAAAATAATGAAAAACTTTTTTATAAAAATTATGATGTAGAATTTGAAAATAATGTGATGCTTGACTTACTAAACAAAACTAAACCTACTAAATAATGACTTACACAGCCCAAATGGACACAGTTTTTAAAAATAATGACACATTTTCACCAAACAATGAGTTGGTATATTAAAATAATGAGAAGCATCGTTAAGAATATTAAGTATCTCAAAATAATTTGGTGAGAATCTCAAAATAATGACTTAGGATCTCAAAATAATGAGAAACATTTTTGAAAATAATGACTTGTTATCGCTTCTCATTATAGGAATTCATTATTTTGAGAAAGTTTCTTGTTATACTGACTTACAGGATGGTTTTTTATCTGGTCACTGGGGGAAATGAGACTCGGACATGGAGCTGGATGGTGTGAAGTGATTGTGAGAGATGACAGGAGACGGAGAGGTGTGAGACTCCCGTCAGTTGGCAACAACTGACCTTGAAGAGGGAGGGCCGTCTGGGGATGGTCTTCAGCTGACGCGAGGTGACGCTGCCTCCCCCCTCTCCCTGTGCGACCCGCAGGTCTCTGTGACCGATCACAGGGGTGGAGGGGAGGGAGTAGGCGTAGCCACAACTCGAGCCATTACTGGCCTGAGAGGAGGAGCGAGGGTGGGGGAGGAGGTCAGGGAGATGAGAATGGAGGCGTTAGGGAAGAGATGGAGAGAGTGAGAATGGGCTGAAAGATGAAAAACGGGTGAAATAATTTCACAAAAAGTGGGCGATGATCGACGGTATGAATTTTTCACGTACTGATCATGGTGATATTGATGAAGCTGAGATGGATGTGGAGGGGAGTGATGGACGGTGTTTGAGATGGCGTTGAAAATGAGATTTCAGTTTGATTGATGATTTTGGCTTTATTATACACGTAACTCTTCCTCAGACTGAATGTTTAATCTCCACAGAGAGAGCTCTCATTTTGAATCTCAAAATCCTACTCGAGTCATGTTTTAAAAGAAATATGTATTTTTTTCCCCGTGGAATATCTTTTCAATAGTTAACTATGTCTCTTTTTATCTTGCATATTTCAGAACTGATGAATAAAAATGAGTATTTTGGCATCAGTACCACTAAAAAAATGCTCTCGAAGCAGAAAAAGTATGTTAATTTAGAAGACAGCACCAGCATGGCAACCGCAGAACACTTTCATCTGCGTCCTATTTTTATCAGGCCTTATGTAATATCTGTCTAGACTGGAAAAAGATTGTGTTTACCCAAACAAAAGAACAATAACAACCTGAATGTGTTAATATTCAGCGCCCTGATATCTGCAGGAAGATACAGGAGAAATATTTCGACGTGTGAATCTGTGCAAAACAGAGCTGTTATATATTTTTCTGGCAGCGCACAACAGTCGTCTGTATAGTGGAAGACGTGGGTTTGGAGCAGTGAGAGGTCACTGCTGGATTTTTTTACACTTAAAATGATAAAATATAAATATGGTTCAGTGGATTATGTTGTATAATATTTATTGATTTAAGAAGCGAAAATCTTTCTTTTTGTGCCCAGTTTGGGTCAGGTAAAAATAGCAATACTATAGCGCCAAAATAAATAGTGCTGAACTCAAAATTTTGAGTAAAAATACAAAAGCATTAGAATCAAAATGTACTTAAAGCACCAGAAAGTACTCATTATGCATTATGTTTTTTTTTTATCAATGGATTTTAATCAGTGATGCATTCACATGTTAATCCATTTAAAACTGCATGCTGGTAACGCTGAGCTATTTTAATTACTTAAAGCATGAATGATAATATGTAATAATTTATCATTTGATTTATATCTTGTAAAAAAAAATCCTGAAAAATAATAATAAAATAAAAATAACTTAAAAGTAATTGTTTTTAAAGAATGTAGTTCAGCAAGAAATAAAAAAAAGTATAAAGTATAAAAGGTAATACTCAAAGTAGTACTAGTACCTTGAAATTAAGTAAAATACTTGAGTAAATGTACTTGTTTACATTCAATCAAGATATATTAGTATCATGTTTATAGTTTTTAAAATATATACATTTTTTGGCTTTATGTTTATGTTATCAGAAGATTTTTTTTAAAGTTTTTGATGCATATTGAAACATATTGATGTCTTGTAATAATATGTGAGAGGGGCCCACTGTTTCTCATGATGCAGAAATAAAAACAAATACAGCAGTTAGGATGAGGTACCTGTCCGGGGTACGATGCTGATCCTGGTGTGGAGCCTCCCGAGTGACTGGGAGAGTTGGGAAGAGATTTGCAGGCCTGCAGCGCCGCCTGCTTCTTCTGAGCTACGATCTTCTGCGCGGCTGGAAAACACACAGCAGACGTTCAACTGTTTCACTCATCGGAAATCTGTGTCACAGACGGAAGTTTTCTCTGCGGTGAATCAGGCCGTTCCCTCTGTGTCACAGATTTAATTTCAGTCAACTCACCCTCTGAAAAGACTCGATCCACGTTGAACCCGTAGGTCGCACAGGTCTCGTAAAACAGCGAGTGACGCACGTCGATACACAGCTGTCTGGCTCTCTGATCCTCAATCACACGAGGGTTGGTGCTACTGATTTTATCTGGAAAAAAACAAACAAGATCTGTGAAAATCTGTAAATTATGATAAAGCAGTCATGCAACAAGTCTCTAAATAGAAGCTAGGCCAATTGTTTTCTTTATTGATTTGTTTGCTGCTTATTTTTTAAGTAATCGATTATTTATTTAGTCTACACAGTGTAAAAAAAAAGCCCAATGTGATGTCCTCAAATTGCTTGTTTTGCCCAACTGACAGTCCAAAACCCCAGAATATGCAGACTGTTATCATATATGATAAAGAAAAGCAGCAAATCCTCTCATTTTAGAGGAACCAGAGAATGGTTTGTTTGTGTATTTGCTTGAAAAAGACATTTCTCCATGGTCCATTTAACGTATCCTGTAAAATATCAGACAGGAATTTAGGGAAATAAACTAGGATCATGTAAAATTAAGTCTTACTACTTCAAAGATATGTCAGATTTTTTTCCTAAATTTTCAGACCACTTCAAAGCTTTTTAAAGTTCTTAAGTCTTTTGACTTGAAATAATAACTGAATGAATGAATACGCATTTGTAAAGAAATGTAATCTCCATATAAACAGAATTTCTAGCATGCATTGAGTTAAAACTCTTCAAAGACTTTAACTTTTTGTAGTCTGAAGAAAACAGGCAAAGCATATGAAGAGATCATTTGCAAAAACAGATAAAAGTAATCCTTAAAATGAGTAAAACAGCACCAGTTTGATAAATGTTCCCTCGTCTGTGCAAAAAAAAAAGAAAAGAAAATTAAACGTGGATAGCTGTTTTTGCAAATACACCCTTCAGCTGTGTGTGTTCACAGTATAAGATATGTAACAGCTGTTTCCTCTAACAATTCAGATTTAGAAAACTTTATTGTCTGTCATGACAGAAAATGGTATTTGACGTGTCTCAACATGCAGTGCAAAACAAACTCGGACAGTAAACATACAGCACGCGTTCCTAAAAACAGAATAAATACATGATACAAATTATTTAGACAGAATTAAAAGTACAACTGCTGTGTGCAAAGTGGCATATGGAGATGAATGATGAAGAATGATGAATATTCACTTCAGTCCTTCAAACAACTAAGTCATAGAGATGTTTTTCTACTGACTCTTGTACAAAGTGTAATTTCTTTGTGTCAAATAAAGCATTGATTCTGTAAACCGTAAATAGAAATTGAGTCTAACCTGTGACTGACCAGTAGTTCAGTTCAAAAGAATTGACTTTTAACTGTCTTAATTTTTTTTTTTGCAGAACATGTATTTGGTTTTGCTCCAGAATAAATCGACATGGCTGTGATGATTCGTGTGCTGACCTTGGGTGCCGACCACTATGACTGGGATGTCCGTGCGGTGTGCGCTCAGCTGGCTGTAGAGCTGGTAGAGCTCCTGGAAGCTGCTCTCGTTCTCCAGACTGAAGACCAGGATCACCGCGTCGACCCAGCTGCTGAACTGAAGGAGGAAGAGGATGATGCATGATGAAGTCTGCAGGTATTACAGTTTTGCACACTAACGCTTGTCTCTCTCTCTCTCACACACACACACACACACACACACACACACACAAAGAAGCACCTGTGCATCGGGTGGTCCAGCTTCCTCCCGGATCAGTAATAAATGGCTCTGTCCGTCCACCAGCACCTCCTTTTTATACCTGCCACCTGACCGAGACGATGACAGTTATTCATCAGTGTTACAGAAAGAGGAAGAAGGCACATCACACATCAAGCTGCACAAAACTTCTCTGAATAAAAAACACATAAAATAAGAGTAAAGCAAGGACCCAAAATTATGTTTTATAAGAGCAGTTATTTATGAAAAAAAAAAAAATTTAAACTCTACATAAAGGACCAGTGGTAGAGGAAGCATTAAGATCCTTTACTAAAGTAAAAGTACTAATATCGCAACCTTTTGTGCAAGTAAAAGTCCTGCATTAAAAATATTATTTAAGGAAAAATAGGGAAAATGTACACAATGGAGCAGTGTATAGAATTTAGTGTTATCTAAAGGTGAAAATTGCAACAAAAAAAAAAACCCAAAACAAACAATAATGCTCATTTTAAGATGACAAAAACATAACAATCTTATTTTTCGGGTGATTATACACAAAGAAAACATACTTATTATTATATTTAATTTGTTTATTCCATTTATGCCAATATATCCCCCAAAATCCTACACACTGGATCTTAAATATGCTCAAAATTTTCCTAGTAAATAGGTACGTTTTTGTTTTTTAAAAAATCTTCAAATAGTAAGAAATTTAGTTAATTACCCAGAGCCCAAACCAACACCTTCACAATGTTTGTTATGTCAAACCAGCAGTCCAAACTTAAATATTTTCTAAATATTTAGTAAAATAATTAAAAAAGAAAAGCAGCAAATAATCAGGTATGAAGCTGGAACCAATACATATTTTTGTATGAAAATGGATTGAAATGATTATCAAAATAGTTGCCAATTAATTTTTGTGTGCAAAAACCTTAATTTGCAGATAAAGCTTTCAAATAATTGGAGTGAAGTTAAACATACAGTAGCGGAGTAGAAGTAGAAAGAGGCACGAAAAGAGAAAGTTAAGTACAACTACCTCACGTTTGTACTGAAATACAGTAGCCCGTTTAAATGTACTCAGTTACAGTCCCCCTCTGTACAGGACACACGATACTGAAGATATGTTTAATATTTCTTACCATCAGGCTTCTCCAGTGCAACATAACTGCCTGTGATGTATTTATTCACCAGTGCTGACTTGCCACTTTTTAGACTTCCCAGAATGCCCTGAGAGAAGAGGGAAGGAAATACAATAACATGAAGTTAATTCGGGGTCAGCGTGCGCGCTCGATCACAGTCTGATGTATCAACTATAACTCTGAGGCTGATTTTATAAACACAAAGTTCCTCTATCGCAAATGTTTTTGTTCCGTTCAGGCTTGTTTAGTCTTCAGTCTGTAAGCAGATCTTTAATTTCTGCCGTTACATTGCTTTATTGTTTTTTTTAAACATAAATGTACATGTATATGGCATTATTCAAATTCTTAAAAGTAGCAATATCACATCATAAAAATACTTTGTTATCAGTAAAAGTCCTGCGTTTAAAATGTTACATAGATAAAATGCATATAGTATTATCAGCAAAATTAAATGAAAAATCGTACGTTATTGTACACTCAAGGCCACTTTATCAGGTACATCTGTACAATCTGCCTGCAAAACCTCCATTTATATGAAGCTCGTAATGTTCAGTTTGTGTTGACATGTTTTTTAATGTGTAAATTTATTTATATGTTCATTATTGAGGTCACGATCAAAAGTGGTGTTGTGCAATAACAGCATGGTATTGAGATATGTTCATTTCTTCTTTTAATTGAACACCACACAGTGAACAAAAACATCATAAGCATCATAAAAGCAGACTAATTAAGTGGCCTTTTAATTTTATACAATATATTATGAAATATATTATTTATTGTTGCATGTGATTAGCATTTTAATGGTGAATTTGGTCAATATAGTGTTTCCTACAGAGCGAGTGCATGTGTGATGGGAGGTGAGGGAAAGAGGTTAAGTTTGACTTTCAGTCGGCGTTCTGTTGCACAGTCTCTGCTCTAAGTTCGCCATAATAAACTAAACCGTACGTATATTTCAACAGCACTTCTAATTAACAGTCCAGCTCCAAAAATCTATTTGTGACGGAGGATGATTTAGTTGTAGCGCCCCGCCATAAATAAATGAATGTGTGGGAATCCCTGATATAAAGCCAATTTTAACAACTTTATATATCAGCTGGTAGTTTAACCTGAAGCAACTGATATTTATTTATTGTCTTTTTATTTGTGACATTTACAGGACAATTAAAAAAGACATAATCATACATTTGTCCATCAAACCTGCGACAGATCTTCACAAAAAGAGAAGTTGAAGCTGTAGTGGGGTCATACAAAGTCTGCTCATAGTGGGGTTATAAATTTGATCCATTTATCCCAGATTTGATAAAATTGATTCTTTTTAATCCTCAAAGAGGTCAGCTTCCAAAATTATTCCATACCAGTCCTCCAAAGTGGGTGGTGCTGTGTTTAGCCACTTTCTAGTGATTGATTTTTTTACTTGCCGCCAAAAGAGCCTGCAGCAGCTTTGTGTCACTCCTCTGTTTCAGAAACATCACATGACCGCAACTGATATTTCTACATACAGGTTAATCATAATTTAAAGGTACACTTCACCCCAAAATCAAAAAAATAATATTTTTCCTTTTAACTGTTGTGCTATTGATGTAGACAGTTTTGATATGAGCTGCAGATTGTTACATGTGACATACAGATAATGTGAGATTTCGGCTGTAGAGATATCTGCCTTCTCTCTTATATGATAAAACTAGATGGGTCCTAATTTAACACCCTAAATGTATATTTTGAGTGTAAAGAAATAATTTGACCTTAAATTCAAAAAATGCAAATACTTTATATTTAACTCTTTAAAGACTTCCAGCAGCATCTCTAATGCAGTGACATAATTCTGAATAAATGAATAAATCTGTCTCCGATGCAGATGTGTACTGGCTGTGAGTGGCACAGTGACTGGTGCACATTTGTCTCACCAGTCTGAGCTCTGGGATGGATCTGCTCAGGGTCCACTCCTGGCTGTTGGCGATATTTACTGCAGAGAGACAGAAAGACAGAGAGTCAGTGAGGCAGAGACACAGAGAGAGATTCATCATTTGGATCATATACAGTAAAAAAGGGCAGCCATCATAACGGCCTGTAGGAGCGCAATAAATCACACGGCTTCTGCGTGACCGCTCGCCACAGGCACACGTGTGGCCTCGCAGGTCGTCTTAATGAATATAACCTTTCATTCGCGACGGGGGAATCGAACAAGATGCAGCCACAACACTCGTTATCCACTTTGCTCCCCGTGTGCCGTAAGTGACGGGCAGCTGTGAGTTACTGTGGTCTTTTACTGGATGCTTCAGTTCAGCTGCCATTCAAACATTCAAAGACTCGTCTGTGCATTTGAACCGTGTCCCTCTCTGAACTATAGCTACAGTTTCTGCTTACTTTTTTTAAATTCTTGGATTAAACTTTTGACAATTAAATGTAAAAGAAATAGTTTAAAAATCGCCCGTAACAGTTTTCTGACATCTAAAAATATCTTGTTTTGTGTGACCAACAGTCCAAAACCTGCAGATGTTCAGATTGCAGTGATAAAAAACAGACAAAAAAACAAACCCTGACACTGTAGACGCTGGAACCAGACAGTGTTTGTCATTTTTGGCTGCGTGTGTCTTGCTGGCACATGTTTACTTTTTTAATCTCTTCTTTGCAGCTCAAAAGTAAAACAATTCCAAACCATAATACAACCTAAACTCATCAATATGTTGAAAGATTTACACCTAACTTCAGGAGTGTCAAACTCATTTTAATGTCAGTATTTTGGATGCAGTAATGTTACAGGCTCAGTGGATATTACCACAGAAATGAGAGTTTCTTCCTCTATAGTTCACTCTACTACTTTACTGACTAGCTAAAGCTGGCTAGCTACCTTGCTAACCCAGTAAACCGATAAAACAGCCATCATTTTCCATCATGTCTGTCCAGTGCTGAACTAGTGTCTTTTAGCGATTAGCTCAAATAATTCAAATATAACTTTGTATGAGTGTAAAATAAAAGGTGAAAAGCCGTAGACAAGATGCCCATTTTAGTTGTCAAATTATTTACATTTTTTCAATTTTGTGTACAGTCCACGTATTTTGAGAATTGGAGAATATGAGAATCTCTTTAGCCCCACTAAAATGATGAATAAAATGTGAAACAATAGCTTTTGTTCTTCATTACCATAAAAAATGTTGCCAAAGCCACAGGGAACCAATGTAGAAGTGCTGCAGAGATGCATGGGGCACTGAAGTATAACATAATGTAGCATAGTGCCTTCATATGCACACACACACACACACACACACACACACACACACACACACACACACCATACAATACAGTAGTCTAGAGGGGTCGGGCTGCACACAGCTGTGTTAACATCCCTGCTGGGCAGAGGAGAGGTGGCATGCCCCCAATGTGATGTGACGCTCACACCCAGACACCCAGCTGCAGCTTCACAGGGACCAGAATAGAGAGAAAGAAAGAGCCCGAGGACAGACTAAAAGTGACAGAGACAGAAAAAACATGCACACAACTGTCAGTTTATTAGGTACACTTAGCTGAAACAAATGAAATGTCTGATACAACAGTCCTTTCAGTAAATCCTACACAAAGGTTTTAATGTTCAGAGAGGTGTTGATTCAGCTGTATGATTGTCTTGGAGGACGTAGTTTATGATGCTGCTGAAATGCATGTGCTACATATCGCCACTCTTATTGATATAAATATGATGGACAAAATAATAGAAACACCTGTCAGCAGGCCGAAAACACAAATGAATTCAACAGCACCACAAACTAAATCCTCCAAAATGATCATACAGGTGAATCAATACCTGTAAAACAGCTTCAACAAAAACTAAACATCAAAACCTTCATGAGGAAGGATTTATTGCAGGACTTATGCATTAGACTGCATTAGTTTTAGTTTATGCACCTAATAAACTGACAACTGAGTGTACATGAAAAGAGTCTGCAGAGGCTTTGGGGCTCTGTGCTGCAACATGCTCACAGTGACAGCATTAACAGTGATTTTTAGCTGATAAAATGTTCACCATGTTCACCACATGAGCTTATATTTTAAGCATGATCATTTTTTTTGAGTTAGCAGTTAACACAAAGAGCAGCTAAGGCTGATGGAAATGTCATTAGTTTGTAGGTGCGTCTGTTGCACTCTAAGATGAAAATTCCTGCAAAAAAAAAAAACTAACTACAATGAAACGCCACCCAAAGTCAGAGTTCCTGCTCTTAAACTTTGGGCTAATCCATCTACCCCAACTTCATGAAGACGTCACCCAACAATGCCTGCAACCTTTTAGGCACACAAAAGCAATGTTAAATATATTTGCCTGGATTTAATTTTTAAGAAAATGCATAGATGATGTAGTAAACTTGTTCTACATGTAAACTGATGTCAGAATATGTTGCCAGTGTTATTTGGTAGCTGGTTATGGTTAAATCATGTTTGTTTACGCAAGGAGGCTAAACTACTGACAGTTAAGTCGTGTGTACACAAGCCAAAGAGACATCAGTTTGACATGTTTTTTGTGTATGTTTGCCATCGTGCACCTGAAACGCAGCATTAGCCGATTGTTAGCCATTGCTTTATGTGAGTCTGTTGCTCTAGTTTTGTGGTTTTCCCACACTGTTGGCAATACTTGTCCCTTGTTTGCTTTTCTCAGCCGATTCAACGTACTGGATCAGTGTCAGAGCTAGTGGAGCACATCGGTGAGAGAAGTCTCTTTTTTTGGCAGTTTAGCTCGGCACATGAAGAAGAAACAGAAATGAGGAAAGTAAACACATGGCTAGAGTCAAGAGGGAGTGAAATTGAAATGAACTTGTTAAATGAGATAAGATCTTTTTTTAAAGCCACTGAGCTCTTTTGAAGACAGTTTGTGGGTGTATATGTTGTTGTTTACTAGCGCACAGTAAACATCCTCTATTCTTTCAGCATTGGGTTGTGTTGTTCATGTGCTAACTGGCTTACTAGTATCTTGAATCTGTCCTGTTGGTCCTCTAGTTTTCCTTTTTGGATGACAAACACAGACTACAGCAGCCTGCTGGTATGGGGAGCTACCTCCTCTCATGCAGGTGCAGAATACAAGCTAGTTGGCCATTAGCTGTGGTCTTTGCGGTGTGTTCATGTGCGACTCAGGCGATGTGGGGTGACACCTGGTCGGCTTTCATAGCCGCTCGTTCTTTATTGTCACTTTGATCTGTCTTGGCCTTTACTCATAAACCAAAGTGTTAGACAAATTGAATTTTTTTTACCTGATGGTGCTACTGCGGATAAAAAGTCATTATGACTGAACATCTGTGCACTATGAATGTTGGTGCAAAATTTTATGCCAATACATCAATTGTGTGTGGAGATGGTTAACTGGATATGTGAAAATTTTGACTCAGTCAGTGGATCCCCAAAGTCATGCTGGGGAACATGTTGCTAAAACTAATTGAGAAACAAAATAAACACAAAAGAGAAAAATACTAAAGGAGGAGAGCAATGAAACAGAGAAAGACAACAGAGGGGAGCAGGAGGTTTTGGCAGACTACAGTGCCCGCTATCCTGGGTGTGAATGTGTGAAGTGTCCTTCAAAGACAGATGATGATTAAACTCGCGCCTGCCTCTAAATCTATGGAGCGTCTAGGCCAACACGGCACAGATGCAGCCAGTGATGATGTGCTTCAGATGAGGAAAAAAATGGGCCTCCATACATACGAGCAGCCGCTGCAGGCAGCTCTCTGCGAAAAAAACGGGCTACCACACAAACAGAGACACACACAGAGTTTGTCTATCTTTGTCAAAGTCAAAGCTCTCTTTATGCCAAAAGTGATCAGACAGTGTGATCCTTCTGCTGCTTCGACACAGATTTATACAGAAAGCCAATTATCCACACTCCCTGCTCCAAACCAATCATGTGCAATGCACTCTGCAACCCCCACATGTAGCCTGTAGCTCACATTCAAAAACTGCCAATTTTTTCAATCTTTTTTTGGGGGGGGAATTTTGTCAGAATCCTCTCAGAAGACTGTGTGTCAATGCACGGTCACACACACACACACACACACATACACACCGCCTCCTCCTCCTCCACCCCTCTGTTTCATCAGACTCTGCCTCTGTAGAAGCAGCAGTCCTGCCGGTTGCCATGGCAACACTTCCTCCTGCCCTCAGTGTGTGTAAGTCGTGTGCAGACTTGTGTATTTGTCTGTGTGTATTTGTGTGTGTGTGTATTTATGTGTGTGTGTGTGTAGTCGGCAGGGCTAGTCTCACTACTTGCATGTGTAACAGTGTGAATACACAATGAGTGAATGAATACATAAAACACACACTCCCACAGGCTGACACTCGCTCTTTCTTTGAGCAAACATGTTTGTGAAAGAGATGCACTGTTGTACGCTGCGGCTGCCGACACGCAGCGAAGAGCGGGGAGGAAAAAAAGCTAAAACTCATTGATCGTCAATCTTAAAACGCCACATGAATGCTTCTGACATGATGGAGGAATTTAAATTGAATGCTTGACAGAGACAAAGACAGGAGTGAGAGGAGAGGAGGAAAAAATAGCCCCATGTAGTGGCAGAACATGTAGTGGGTGGAATATCAAAGACAGGATTAGAAATGTTCTTGATTGGTTGTGCATGCACACTTCCCTTTTTGACGTGGGTGAACAAATATCGCCTCATGTCTTTCCCTCTCTATGGAAATAAAGCCAAGCGGAGCAGTGCAGCACATCCGCGATCATGCCACCAGCTCCTCTCCCCTTTGGCTTCATTATGAGATTTAAACCCATGCTGGGAACGCTGCTTAAGTGTGTGTGTGTAAGTGCAGAGATTACCCCTCCAGCGGTGTGAAATCTGCCCGCACTCTGAGGGGAATTAGATTAAGACTGTCCAAGACGACGCTATTGTCAGTTCTCAGATCAAAGAACTTCATCTGTCGTCGATTTGGCTTCGGGAGTAATGTTTCTCGGCATGTGACGGCACTAAAGCCTGTAAATGTATTCTGTGTGGGGTTCTTTATAAAGATCAACCCCACCCAACCCCACCCCGACTCATTTTAGATGGATGCCTGTGCACAGATGAAGGAGCTGCCTGTCTGATAATTGTTTGGCAAAGGAACTGAGGACAGGAGTGTGTCTGATAATTGTCATGGATGTGGCCGACATGAAGATTTAGAGCTTGAGAGGTGAAGTGATGTGACCTCCTACCTTCCTCCTCACTGGAGTCCCTCTGTATATAGACAGGAGGTGCTGTGGAGGACGACCCCGCCGCCCCCGAGCTGCTCTTTGTGAAAATGCCACTGATGAACTTTAGCATCTTCCTGTCTTTAGCGGAGCCTCGTTGGCCCTGCTGCGCCTGCTGGGCCTCCCTGGCGAGCCCCAGGTCCTCTGAGAGGCTGTTCAGGTCGCTGTTATCCAGCGTGCGGCTTTTCCCTTTGCGTGCCGGCTTGTTGGCTTGGGTAACGGGCCCAGGCAGGGAGGCCGAGCCCGTCTTCAGCCTCTCCTTCCTGGGGATGTCTCTCATCACTGCAGCCACGCCACCTCCAATCTCCAGAGGTAGTCCAGCTTGAGTTTCATCCCGCATGTCCCTCCATCCGTCCGGCCTGCTGGCCTCGGCCCACGAGGCCCTGCAGGGGCCTGGAGAGCGAGTTGGCATACGGCAGTCCTTCCGGTCCAGGCTCTGTGCTGAGGTAGGGCTGCGCTCTCTGCCGTCCCGGGATTCACGCCCGCGGGTGGCCACGCTGCTGTGAGACTTGAGGAGACTCACCGGACGCTGACCCACAGGACGGATAGGGAGGCTGGTCCTGGTCGGGGTTCGGCTTGGCTCCACCACCTCTGTCGGAGGTGTCGTGGTCAGCGATGGTGACCTGCATTGCTGTGCCTCTGGGGTCGAAGGCGTCTTCTCGACTCGTGTGAAGTCGATCTCTGCAGACTTTGTCTTCTGAACTCTCTCAGCCGGTAAGGGGATCGAGAGGTTGCACGGCGGCTTTTCGCTCCCTTTGCTCTGCACATCAGCCGTGGAGGGAAGTTTATCTTTCAGAGGACTGACGGGTTTTTTCTCTCCATCTTTGAGTTCATCGCCGGATATCCCCCCTTTCACGATGTCAGCATCCTCAGCTCTTTGTGGTGGTCCGGCTCCGTTCTCAGCCTGTGCGGGAGCTTCACCTTCCACCTTCGCCCCGGCCTCTCCTCCAGGCCGGGCCTCCACCTCCTTCCCCTGGGTGCTGTTCTTGGCCTCCCCTCCATTCTCCTCCACAGCCTCTACCTTGACCAGGGTGAGGGAGATGAGGTAGGTGGTGCGTTGCTGCAGGGCGCCGCCTCCACTCATGTGGTCAGGCTTCAGTGGACACACAGCAGATGAATGAAACCAGACAGAGCGACATGAACGACTGACAGTTTGCCAGCGTGTTGGGACGTGAAGGAATCTGACAGCACGACTGAGACCAAAAACTTACACGGAGGGAGATTAAGTTTCTCCTTGGAAGATACAGCAGCAGAGCGGCTGTTGGGTTCATCCATCCCCCAAATCCCTATTTCTTTGTTTCGGATTTTTAATTTCAGTCACGGATTTCTTCTCTGACTGTAATTTTCATTTCTCGGGGAAAAATAAATCCACTCTTCTTGACAACCTTCAACACACAGTCAGTGCAGTCCGAGCAGCTCTTTTGTTCCTAGAAAACACCCAATTAAAATCTACCCGCTGCATTTGTATGCTGCTACTGAGGCTAATAAATCTTCATTATGGTGCCTCATTCCTGATGGTAATTATTTGCTTGACCTTATTTCTATGTGCAGCAACCCCATCTCATATGTTGCACAGTCCATCCTCTTCACTCAGAGCAGAAAAATTCAATTCAGGATAACAACTGGCCCGCATCGTACGTCATCACAAATGTGATCAACAGCAGCCGTGAAGGTAAAGTCTTTAAAAATGCATCAGTGTCACCCTAAAGCAGCATGGCACAGCACACCCAGAGCTGTACGCAGTCCAGTCCGGATCATAGGCTCTCACTGCACGCCACACATGTGTGTTGACAGCAGCATCCATTCAGGGAGCGCAGCGGCAGGAAGGCAGGCAGCCTCGCGGAGACGCACAGGAAGGACACTGATGAGGGAAGGGGAGCAGAGAAGCCAGCAGAAGCCCGGGCGGATATCTGGAGATGCATGACCGAGTCAGGGCGCGTCCGGCCATCACGCCCCTCTCGCTGTCCTCTGAGCGCATCAGGCGTTAAGCATGACAACACAGCACCGGCACAGACGAGGCGCTGAGGCGAGTCCGATAGAGACACCGTCGCACAGGTTCAACGAGTCCAATCACACATACACGCACACACACCCTCACACATGCACGGCTCGCACTCTGCGTTTCTCTCTCCCACCGTCACACTGATAGGAATCTCCGATGTCCCTCCCTCTACATGCCCCTCCTTGTTCCAATAAGCGATCCATACAATGCAGAAAGATCCTGCTTCTCTTCTTTCCCTCCTTTATTTTCACTCTCTCTCTGCTGCTCCTCTCAGACTGAGCAGGGTCCTTGCTCTTTATTGCTCATCCCTCCCAGCCCCATCCACACCATCCCCTCCCCTCCATCTTTCTCCCTGCGTGCCGGAGAGGAGGGGGAGCGGGTAACGGCTGGTGGTAAAGCAGCAGTGCGCACACAAGCTGGACCCGCTAAATGAGGGGAGACCGCAGGAGGAAAGATCAGCGGCAGGGAGTGGAAAGCAGGCAGGGTTTGATGTTTTTTAAAAAAGAAAGATGCATGTTTGTGGAGGGAAAACGACACTAAGACAGGGTGTGTTTTTATTTATACAGCTGCCATAGTTTCATCAAGATCATCCATCTGTCTTCAGCTGTCGATTTGTGTGGTGCACAAGTGTGTGTGTGTGGCTCCGTGTGGCTCCTCCTCGGTAGGAGGCTTGGCTTGTTTGTTGCTAAGGTGTTACAATCTTCCTGGCTCTGGTGGCACAATCATCTCCTCTATGTCCTTCCTCCTCCTCCTCCTCCTCCTCCTCCCTCCCTCTCGTGGTACATTCTGTATCGCAATCGCTTCCCAGGATCTGTGTATCAAAATGGTGTTTCTCTCTCTCTCTCTCTCTCTCGGAGTGTTTCATTGTGTCATACATGTGAGTGAAAGAGATTTCCTGTGAGTGTATTGATCTGTAGTCTCTTGCCTACCACTGCATGTGTTCATTAGCAGAAGTGGGTAAGCTCTGGGCTCACAGCATGAAGCAGAGCATATTGGACATCAATAGTTGGACCACAGAATGCAAAAAAAATGACACTTATACTGTCATTTCTGTGGGGAAAAAAACTAATTAAGTAAAACACAGGATAGTAGGTTTTTTCATGTAATGAAGAATGAACCTGCTTCTAAAAATGGACTTGAGTACTCAAAACCTGTTGTGCAAAATGCAATACAATGCTAATGTAATTTGAGAAATGAACAGAATTAGAGCTGCAACTAATGATTATTTTCATTATCAGTGTAGCCTTTGAAACTGAGCAAATTGGCTTAATTTATTTCAAAAACAACAAAAAGAAGGCGGTGAGCAGTGACAGAAGAAATTGACCAAAAATGATAAATGGCCAAACATTTTAAGAAAACATGCCTTCCAAACCCAGGCACTGCATGTTTTCTTTAAAATAAAATACAGTTACATTTGTACACCCATCCCCTAAGCCATAATAAAAAACAAAAGTCCCTCCCCAGTGCTTCAAAAGTTATTTAAAATGCCATCATGAATAACACATAGTGCCTTAGTTATATTTAAATATTAATTTGTGATCCTGTTCAGATTTTGTTATTTCTTAAAATAATATATACTTAAAAAAGTGTATTTTATAGTTATGAAAAAAACAGTTGATGGTCGTTTCAGAGAATGTATGGTCTTGAAAATTTGTCTCAAAGTCATGGAAAAGTCATGGAAATGTATTAGTAAAAATGCGTCGTGCCCAAACTGTATGCATTTAACGAGAGTAAACTGACATGTCATCTGTGAAAGTCGTGAACTAATGCAGGACGGTATCTAGTGTGCCATATTTAGACATATAGATCCATTGTAAAAGTGGCATATTTGATGAATTGGGATGAGAGTGTGTTGGACAAGAAAAACAAGAAAACCCCCATATTTGGGGCTGAATCATAACATATTTGGCTTTTTTTATTTCGTAAATTGACTTAGCCCACGATTCAACTGCCAAAATACTTTAATTTTCTAACTGACTTAACGACCTATAGTTGTCAACCGAAAATTAAAATACAGGAAAAACTGCAAAAAGAACTGCTGCAATTACACTGCCTGCAACAACAGAAACACTGCAGCAAACATGATTACACATCCATCACTTGAATTATTACCGGGTGTAATTTTGTGTTAATTACTCTCTGATTAAAAAAAACCAAAAAAACCTTGATGTGATATCAGAGGATGCATTTCCCCACAGTGCACCAGTCTCAGCCTCCCGCCATCATCCAATAATGCTCGATCTGACTGTCCACCTGCTCTGCCCGCTCCCCCCTCCTGCTCCCCTTTAACAGTCAGTGAGAGGGCAATAACTACTCTCACTGAATACAAAAGACCTCTGACAACCAGCCGCCTTTGGCTCAAGGGGAAAAACACACGACCTGAGAGAGAGGACGCAGGAGAAGAATAAAACCTCAGATAGGAAGCTGCTTTTTTTATTAAAAAAAAGAAAAATCCAAACACATTTTCAGGAGTGATGTTATGCGCTTGTAAAAAAAAAAATCCCTTTTTAACAAGAGGTGTGAGGACATGACTCGTCTGTGAGTTAAAGTGCACGTCAGGCTGCTGCAGCTTGCAGTGCTGCACGGCGAATCTAATTATTTTGAAATAGACACCCACGTATAACGCAGAAAATCAGGTTGTCTTCAGGCAGACAGTTTTTACAAACACTGTCTTTTCTCTCTGTGTGAAGAGACTCGCATACAGAACAAAGCACACACACATTGACACCTATGGGCGGATGCTGTCAGATGGACACTGGCCAAGGGCAGTGGTCATGCTGGGTGATTTTTCATTTCTCCTTCACTGGGAGCCGTCCTTTCTGTCTCTCCCCCCTGCTCGGCTGCCATGCTGCAGTGAACACCATAGCAGTCAGATTCACATTTAAATGTCTTCATTTAGCTCCACCTCACCCACTCTCTCCTTCTCCATCCTCATCTCTGTCTTTGTTTTTTGTCTCCCAGCCTTTCCCTGGCACACAGTCAGTCGACCACATCCCACTCGCTTATTAAGTCCAAAAAAGAGAGGTGGCTCTTTTTAGCACCAGTGAACTCTACGCTCACAGATCCAGGCCCCACCGAGGATACACTCACTTTGATCCTCACTCCAGCAGCCTAATTATACCCAAAAAATTTCAGCTGAATGTTTTAACACATAGGGGGATGTGCTTCTCAGAGCGTGTCAAGATCTGCCAGATCCTAAAAAGGCCTCAAAGCTCCCCAAAATCCATCAGGGGGCTGATTGACCTTCAGCTCGCTCACAAACAGCAGAATGAGTTGATGAATATACGGATTAAATTTAAAAAGGTGAGCCGGTTATTTTATCCACCCTGTCTGACCTCAGCAGTGGTGAAAAATGTCAAATACAGTTCGGTGAATTAATTTAATAGGAATATTTCCAATTTATGCTGCTCTCTACTTTTACCTCACTTAATTTTAGAGGGAAATTTTATACTTTTTACATCACTGCATTTGTTTAACCCAATGAAACCGGGAAAAGTAAAAGTTTTCTTGTGCTGCATTCAGACTCCTCCACAAGAATTTAAATCTTTGAACTCAGCAAATTGATTTGTTTTATTTCGAAAACATGGGGGAAAAGGTAATGAGAAACTCTGCAAGAAATGTCTTTCAAATTGAAAGAAATTAGTAGATTTAGAATTTTTTTTTAAAGCTAGGTAAAAATGTCCAGAATTTTAATATGATAATTATATATATCAAGTAAGTTTATTAAATTTAAATTTATTTGATATATTTTTATTTATTTTTAAGTATTTTTTTGTTTTTACGCTCCCCTTTTTTTGTTTCTTTATTTTGTTTGTGGATTTTTTATGCAGATTTCAAGGAAATTTTCTTGTACTTTTTACTAAAAGGTCCTGCTAATTTTTTGGAATATTTTAGGTTATTTCTTCTTACTTTTTTCCATGTTTTTGAAAGAAATAAAGTGAATTTGCCTTTTTGCAATTTTTCCTATTTATTTATTTTTTAGTTAACTGATGACAGAGAGACCTCTAGATCATCTGCTCGAGTTTAGGCCTCACGTCCAACGTCCACTTGGGAAGAACTGATTAGACTTTGGTGATGGCAGGTGAAAGGTCAAGGCCACTGTGACCTCACCTGACTAATCTCGAAACTGTGCTCACTCTAGAGATGCTGTGCTGTCGGGGAAAGATGTGTGTGTGAAGCGTCCGTGTTTTTATTGACATGGATGTAAACTGCAACTTGACAGACGTGAGCAGGCTCACAACTACGTGGTTATTCTAGTTTGATCTGGCTTTGAGGAGAAACATTTAACTTTATATGGTTGTAGTTTGTTGATTTTAAATACCGTCAGAACTTCAAAGCTTGCAAATGGGTTTGAACGACATGTTCTTGAAAAAATCTCCAAACTCACCACATTTCATCACTTCCCGCAGCTGTGAAATGTGGTTATTAATGGTGGAGGGCTGATCATGCATTTCCCACAGTCACTCAGGGAGGCTCATGATATTTAAAAAACAACAATAAAAAGAAATCAAAAACAAAAAAAGAAACATCCCAGCCACCTCTACTCTATGAAAGGGGTCATTTCTAATAGTGAGTACTTTTACTTTGATGCTTTAACCCTTAACTTAAGAAAAAACTAAAAAAAAACTAAAAACTAAAAACTACCAGAAAAAAGTTAAAAAAAATAAATAAATTACAACAAATCTTGAAAATTAGAGGGGAAAAAAAAGTAAGAAAAAACAAACAAAAAAGTAATTGACATGAATAAAATACATAAAAATCACACTAATTCTTATAATTAATTATGATAATATATAAAGGGTTTTTTGGATATTTATCACTATGCCTCTTTAAAAATGATTTTACAAATCTGCAGATTTCTTTCAGTTTGTGGAACAGCTTTTGCCAAGTTACTCATTGCCTTTTTTTTCTACGTTGTCAAAAGACAGCATACAAAATTTCTCTGATTTTGAAGGTTTAAATACTTGTGAAGGTGTGAAAAGTGATGCTGATCCAGGTTTTTGCTGATTTTGCTGAACTGGAACAGGACTTTCCCTTGTATCAGAGTATTCTTGCATTAACGTGTTGCTACTTAGGTTAAGGATCTGAATACTTTTCCGCTGTTGGACGTCACCTGCTTCTACAGAAAAAGGTTGTAGATGAGACGAACAGTTTGACAGTAACACATTGTGTCATATTAACAAGAAACGGTGGGAAGTAGAGATATGAGGAAATGATGTAAAACTGATCGGCTTCACATGTACAGGCCCTGTTTGTCTGAAAGGAAGTGGCTTTGAGGGCAGTTGCAGATTGGCAGACAGGAAGTAGGCCGCACAGTAGTTTTCAAGCTGCTGCCATGGCGATGGCTGCTGAGGGATGATGCCATTGGTTGTCCAGAGGCTAACTGATAGATAAATGCCACCACGCACCAGTCGCCGGGTGGTGAATTTTAGCCCTCGGAGTGAAATGAGATTTAAATGAACATCAACTTCCCCCAAAAAAGATGCAGCGACTGACACAGGAAGCGCAGAGGAAGATATCATCACCTGCGCTATCATGTTCCCCCACACCCCACGAATAATGACGAAAAAGACTAAACTCACAGTGAACTGAAGTCTGCACAAGATTTTTCCTGTTTATTTATATCAAGATAAAAGTGAGTCAGTCGCCACCAAATTCTGACAACGTGTCAGTATGAATTTACAGGTGCATATGTTGCTTTCTTCTCGAAATACAGGAAGGAAAGTGATCTTACCTTGAATGCTGTGGAGGTAAACTTTGAGACCTGAGCGCAGCTGCTGATCCGAGACTCTTTCGAACTGCTTGTAGAGTCTGTTGATTGCACTCTGGAGAGATTCGTGCCTCTTGATCTCTGCTTTTATTGCAGTAGAGTTTACTGATTTGCTGTTGCTGTTCATCCTGACACATGGATCTCTTTGTGAACTGAAGCTAAAGTAGCCTCGCTTCAGCCCATTTGAACTCCTTTCAACGCTTGTTTGCTCCACAAGATGAACACGAACTTTAAGGCTCAGAAGCAGCAGAAAAAGAAGCGGCGGCGGCAGCTCAGGGTGTCTCTCTCTCTCTCTTGCTCGCTTTCTCTCTCGACCACAAAGTCAGCTCACGACAGTGTGTGTCTCAGTTTCCTCTGCAGGTTTAAACTGAACTAAATTCACTTCCTTATTTCAAACCATGTTCTTCACTACACGGCAGCGCTGACTGTTGTGATGACCACAGCATCGACAGACTGCCGTTTACCTCACATAACTCTACTGCTTCTAGTGAAGAAACAATAATTTACCCGTTTGGCGCATTTTATGCATTTTTTACTCTTCATTTTTTTGCTAATTTTCGCTGTGTTCATGCATATGACATTGGAATTTCCCACTCAGCTCCTGTAATAAGTCTAAAATACACCACAGAAACAAAATTGTGACATTCAGACTGTTAAGTGCAAAAAATGCACTATTGAAACCCATTCAAGCTGCAATTTTTGATCTCACAGCCATCAAAGCATAAAAACATGCATTGTATTATTTCTGAGTGTCATTCAGGGCTTTTGCCTTTGAAATTGTCGTTTTTACTACTTTCCACCTGGTGACATAATTTTTTACCATATTTGGCATATAGAGAAAATACCTGCTATTTCCACTAGGTGCTCTGTCACAATCAGTGTTGCTACAAATCACTGACGTGTCCCAGGCTGATAATAAAAACATCACTTTGCATGCAGTATATTAAAAATAATAATTTCTTTTTTGTATTTTTTTTTATTGGAAAAACAGTGGCATCTTGACAAAAACCTTACATTTAAAGGTTTAAAATTCTGAAAAATAATGAATATTGTGTACTGTGTAAACAAAATAGTTACATTCATACTATTAAATGCAAAAAAATGCGTCATTGAAACCCATTCAAACTGCAGTTTTTGATCCCACAGACATCAAAGCATAAAAACATGCATTGTATTGTATTATTTTTTTGTGTCACACTTAGTTTTAAATGTTTCCACCTGATGACATAATGTTTTTTAACATATTTGGCAAACTGGGAGCACACCAACTGCCAACTACTGTATGTAACACACTGTACATAAGTATATCATGCAGATGCACTTCAGAAATCCCAAACTATCACTTTAAGTAAAGTACAAGTATGTCTAAATTGTACTTAGGCACAGCACTTAATTAAATGCCACCCTGCACAACTACTAAAATGAAAAACAGATTAAATACAACAGATGAAAACAGTAGCGTTCACAAAGCGCTGTGTGTGAAACGTTCTGGTCCTCAGTCCAACAGTGTGTTAATCAGTATGAGCTGAGCAGCTTGATGCTCCGCAGTGACAGGATGTTACAGATTACCCTCTCAACTCCAGCTTCGGTAGAGTGTTGCTGTGTGCAATTGGTTAAAAATCTAATTTATATGTGATTTAATGCCTGCTAATGTAACACAGAGCCAAACATCTCTGTTTTTCTTCGTCATGCTGTATCACAGATGTCTGCTTGATTGTGTAATGCTTGTGCAACAAGTGTCCTGTCATCACCACACAGTGTCTGCCGAAAAATACTCACTGTGGCGGCGCAAAGTAGAAGTCTTAGTCTTTTTGTATAGTCTTCCATTTAAGCTTTTTATCATTTCTATTTATTGTTTTCACAGTTTTAAAGTTAAAATCACAAACAGCTTTTCGTATGAGATTGAACTCACAACAGGTTTATCATTTCAAACTAAGGGTCGACAGATTCTCGGCCGAATATTGGGGCTGATATTTGGCATTTTGCTGATTATCTGTATCGGCATTTTATTTTAATGATCTCTGATAAAAAAAAAAGTGCAACGAAAGTGTCAGCATGAGAGGAACTTTTACTTTGAAAAACTTCAAGGAGATAATATTGTTTATTCGTTTTTTAATTTAAATTTTCACTTCATTAAAAAAGAAAACATTTGCTGGGAACTTGCTGAATATGATGTTGAACATTTCAGTTTTGATTAAACATTTGCTTAAGACATTTAAACAGTTTTGTATTGGAGTTTGCTGTATTCCAAATTCTAATTATTGAGAGAAAGATTTCCATTTTTATTGTAAATACTACTACTACTACTACTACTACTACGACTACTACTACTAATAATAATAATATTAAAAATAATAATAATAATAATAATAATAATAATAATAATAAATCTATTCCAGAAATTGGTTATTGGTCTAATAAACCACTAATAATCTGTATCGGTCAGCCCCTGACTCCTGACAGTAATACATAATAAAGATATCCTGTTTTGTCCTCTGGCTCCTCTCGGTGCTCCTAATGACATGTGCAAGAATCATGACAGTCACTGCTTCGGCACACACTGCGCTCCTGCATACGCGGCGCTGCCAGCACTGTATATAACAGAGATAAGTGATGAAAGAAGAGAGGATACGTGTTGCACATGTGAAGGTTTTCTCCTGGTTTCACAGCCATTATCTCAGTTTGAGAAACCTGCTTATGCTGCCTGGAGAACTTCAATGCTGCAGAAATGTTTGTTTCTGAGCACTCTTTGTTCCAGACAGTCTCTGCTCTCTAAATTTGGTTCTGACACAGAGGCTGAGATGGTGATAAATCACAGACACAACTGCACAAAGATTATCAGACACCTGCACACTGTTAGACGCATGCATGCACATGAAAAAACATGTTTTTATATAAGCATCGTCATCTGCATAAAAGCACCCAGATGTATTTTAAAGATCTATTTTAACCGCAGGTGCATAATTAACCTTTTTTGTGGAAAAACCACATCAAACATAAATTATTATTTATTCCAACCAGAGTAATTTCATGTCTTTAAACTCTACACAGAAATGCCTGAAGGGTATCGTTAACCTTTGACACAACACTTCCACAGACCGACACTAAGCACCATTACTTAATATATTGATCTGGTGTTGACTGTCCACATAGACTTGCTGACTCTGCTGCCATTAATTACACTGCTGTCACTTTAACTTGTATTTTTTCTGCCAAAAGCTCTTGTAAAGCCGAGATCCATTTTTAAATCTATTATTATTTTAGTTCTATATACCTCTTATTAATTATTTATCTCACTTCCTCTATTTATCTTTACTTTTGCTGTTGCAATGTCTGAATTTCCCCACTGGGGACCAATCAAGGTTTATCTTGTCTGCAATAGTGGGGCATTAAGTGCAATATAATGGACATAAATGTAAAACAGATACATTAAGATAAGATAGAACTTCATTAATCCCGAAGAAAACTGTCATGCCAGATTGCTCCAGAAATACAGTAGCAAAAAACTAATACAACAGAGCATCAAATAAGTGAAAATAACAAAAAATAAAATACAAAGTGTCTGAAATAGAACTCAAAGTGTCTAGTAATGATAATGTTTAAAAGTAAATAGTAAATGATAATGTTTAAAAGTAAAAATTTAAATTAAAAATCAAGAAAATATTGCGCATGGAGTTTAAAATTATACGTTAACATAAGTACAGTACTACTGCACAAAATATACTTCAGTCATACTGCACTCTTACACGTAGCGCTACTTCAGATAATCTGATACTGTACATATATCTATATGCATCCCACCCAGACTGATCCCTGACTGATGATAATACCTGTGTGTGTGTGTGTGTGTGTGTGTGTGTGTGTATGTATATATATATACATATACACTGTTAACCATTTTGGCATTGTATACTGTATATATTTTAGATTTGCACCTTAATTTCACCTTATACAGTACCCCAGGAAAAAACTAAACATGGAAATAAGTTAGCATTCAGCACCATCTCGAAGGTCAAAGGGGGTTTTGAATGTTGTTGTTTTTTGTTGTTGTTGTTTATTTTCGACCAATAAAATAAACTAAAAGGCACACACACACACACAGACATATGTATAGGTGTTTGTGTATGTGTGAAAATTAAAAAATATATATGTATATATATATATAGATAGATAGATATTGGTGTGTGTGTACTTTTTACATATATCATACTGCACATTATAATATTATAATACTATCCTGCATGTACTGTTCATATTAGGAATAGTAAAATGTCAGTGTTTACATTCTTTATGTATACGCCTGCATATTTCATTGAATGCACAGTGACAGTAAGAGAAACTGGAGTCGCACTGTTTGCATGTGTCGCCCACACACTTTGTCTCCATTGAAGCTGAATCTGTTTTATTCTGAAACGATGACGCCGGCTGACACCCTGACGTCACATGCGGTGCAGACGTCATCACATCCGCCCTCACCGCTGACCAAAAAACATTCGCGTCCAGACGTTAGCGCTCCGGAGAGCCCGACAACACTGACTTTTCCCCTTTTTTTAATCAAGTCCTATCCATCAGCCGATAGAGGCTTTTCGAATATGGTCTGTGGCGGATTCACCTGCTCCAAAAATGCGCTTTGTTCCCTGAATGTGGTTTATATGGTGAGTGTTCAAAATGCCAAGTTTGAGCTAGCTGCGTTAGCTTAGCCACACTAGCTTCTGAATGAACTGGCGTAACGTTAGCTAGCATGTTAGCTTCAGCGCAGAAAGATGACTGATGTCGCCTTTTGTTTTCCACTCTCGTTTTCTTTTTGCAGCCGAACAATGGTATGGATTTATCTGTTCATTTCATACTGAAAAATATACATGTGTTGTGTGCGTTAGCTAACTAGAATGAAATGTAGAAAGTAGTAATTGTAGCTAGCTAGCCTGTTAGCTATCGCCATTATGTGTATTGAAGCTACCGTTAGCCGGGAGGCCACCTGACCCAAAAAATGTGAAATTTACATGTTTATATGATTTATCTCTCACATCCTCTCTTCTTATCAGTCACCCGAGCCTGACAAAACAAGATTTAATCAGCTCGTGTGTTTGTTCGTGTGTCAGTCACGTGATTTGTTTTAGGCAACATGTTTTTAGCTCAGCTGACAGAAACTCACCGTGAACCGATGGTTACACTGAGATATAAAGTACAGAGAGAAAACACAGTACTTCCTCCTTTTGTTTATACAATTTAGCTTAGTGCAACTGTGCTGTAGAAAAATAGGACCTTTCTCAAACTAAACACCGTGAAATATTTCTAAGTGTAGGTTAGATATTATGGTTGTTGTTATTTTAGATTGTATTGTCTTGTAACTTTGCTCTGATTCAAGTTCTGTATTTATCATAATCATAACAGTTAGAGAGGCACTTTTTGGCAATGAAAATTAAGCCCTAGGCTTCCTCAAACAATACTTATGAAAAATAGATAAATAAAAAGATGATCACACAACTAGACTCAAAATAAGAACCAAATAAAAAATTGTACCAAGGTTAAAAAATAAGAAGGAATATAAATCAAATTACATTTAAAAAATAAATGACTAAAGAATAAAATATAAATTGCAACAGAAAGATAAATGAATGCAAATAGAAATGTAATAATTGTATTATTATTATTATTATTGCATAATTATCAGAGTATATGTAGTGATGGTCAAAATGACGTCAATGCACTGAAAAAGTAGACTGTTGAGTAGAAGTAGAATTTGATTGGGAATTTAATCATTATAAATTACTCAAAGTATCTTTTTCTGCTTTTTTTTTAATTAAAAATTTACTTTTCAGATTGGTCATATCAGACATAAGCTGATACTGCTGTATTTTTGAGGGGCCAATAATATTGGCCAATAAAACAGCCTAAAAAATGCACCTGAGACAAAATAAAGACAAAAAGTCACATCATTAACTGACCATTTAGAAGTGCAGTTGTCTTTATTGCAGGGCTTTTGCGTTGCATCATATCGTACAGCTGTTTCTATTGTTCTAGTCTCTCGCTGTGACACTGTTGCCTAGTGATGTGTTGTTTTTGTCCCCAGCCATGTGTTCAGTATTGTTGGTTGTTGGGTGCCTGTCGGCAACAGTACATTAATGTTTAACTGTCCTGTCATCCTTTTCTTATCTGCCATGCCTGTTTTTTATTGTGTAGAACTGAAAAGATTAGTGCGATAAGATAGAACTTTATGTTTTTCTTTTATAAAGAAGGAAAGAGAGTAAATAAAACAAATTAAAGAATAAGACTATCAATAATGTGTAAAAAAAAAAAAAAAAAAAGTACCAAAAAGAGCAATTATTTTTTATTGATTATTTTGACCCAACATTTTATAATACGACTTCTCAAGTAAGATAATTTACTGCTTTTACTTGTGTCAAATTGTCCCATCTATTTTAGGATGTCATCTTGGGCTATGGGAAATTGCGGTGGGCATTTTCCACTTTTTCTGTCATGTATACAGCAATTAAATGAGAAAATAACATCAGATCAATCAGTGATGAATGGTAGTTAGTTACCATAGTTGTGTGTTTTAATATTTCCATCTACATTTTTGGCTATTAAGAGCAAATGTCATCATACTGACATACTAAACTTATAACTAAAGTGAAAACTGAATGCCTGTGGTTGCATGTCATGTTTTTGTACCTAATAATTTTTTCAACAGTTAAGGTCAGACATAATAACTAAAATTCAAAGTTCTGGATATCAAATATTGAGTCACAATCACCTTGATTGTGTTTGTCTCATTGTCTTCTACCTGCTGTCTTATTTTTTTTGTAAGTCAGCCAGGTGTGCACTGTATGAGAGACATGCGATTAAAGGTAGCATTGTATTGTATTTCTGCTGTTGTGACACTCAGTTAGTTCAGTGCTGAAAGACTTCAGACTCGACCCACCCAATCAGAAAACTTTGGAACGTGTACACACGCCACCAATCATACTGACAGCCGAGCTGAGTCACTGTAACTGTCGCCAGTGTGATGCTGTAGTTGCTGAGTAGAATTAGGACACTGACAGCAGTGAAAGGAGACATATAAGGGCAAGGAGGACAAAGTGTCCCTTCATGAAATGATGAACCCCTCTGAGTCAGACATGGCCATCACATATTAAATCTAGAGAAAAACAGGAAGGAACCAAGGCACTCGTCTTTAGGAAAAAAGTTCAAATGCCTTTATTTCATTGGCAGGTTCAAAAAGTAGAACATGATTAAAAAACAGTTCATCGACGTGTTTCGGCGTCCAGCCTTTATCAGGAAGTTAGTTGCTCTGATTAATGGTAAAGATCATTATTTTATACTATTAATATTACAGGGAATACGCAAGACTGATACATTTTACATTTTTAGAAGTAATCAATTAAAGACAAAATATAACAATGAACTCAGTGTTTTTAATTTGTTTCAGATGATCGAAAACTGTTACGAATTGTGTAGTTGTGGAAAGTCTCATGACTGTGGCCTTGTGAAGAATTCAACTCTAACTTTTAGTCAGCCTGTTTCTTTCTCTGTGAATGTTGCTGTGCTTCATTTCTGGTGTTTATTTGGTAAACACTTAAACTTGAATCATCACCGCATAGCTAATTGTTGTTTAACCCTTTGAAACCTGAAGTGACATTACTTCTTGTGCTGCTCTCAGATGCCTTTCACAAATATTTAAACCTTTGAAACCTGAGCAAATTAATTAATTTTAAAAAATGGTAAAAAAGCAGTGGGCAACGTTGTAAGAAATGCTCCACAAATTGCAAGAAATTAGTTATTTATTAAAAAGCAGGGGGAGAATCCAAATCTTGTTAGCCTTAGGTATTTTCCTGTATTTTATTTTATTTTTTGTACAGAATTAAGAAATTTTAAGCACTTTTTCCTAATCTCGTCTGCCTTGCTTTTTTTCCTTTTTGTTTATTCATTTTTTTATTTTTGTAATTTTCTTCTGTCGAAGCTCATTGCCTTCTTGTTTTTGGAAGAAATCAAAATATTTTTCTCAGTTTTCAAAAGGTTAAAGCATAACTGGTGTTGGTGGTGATCAAAAATCGGTACCGTGACCCCGCGGTCGGCTCACTGCCATCAGATGCAGGCTGCCTCAGCTGACTCTGGGTAACTTCCTTCCCTCTGCTCCCCTCAGCTGGTCGGGCTGCTGCTGATCGGAGTAGCAGCATGGGGGAAGGGGTTCGGCCTGGTGTCGAGCATCCACATCATCGGAGGGGTCATCGCGGTGGGCGTCTTCCTGCTGCTCATCGCTATTGTCGGCCTCGTAGGAGCAATACACCATCACCAAGTCATGCTTTTCTTTGTATCCTTTCCCCTGTTGGCATGGATGCACTGATGATTATCACGTGATTGGAAAATGTGGCGCTGCTGTTGTGTGCTTGGGTTTTGCGGTGTTGTTGCTCTGTTGTTTCTTTGACCTCTTGCTCTCAGTACATGGTCATTCTTTTCATCGTTTTCCTCTTCCAATTTGGAGTTTCCTGTTCCTGCTTGGCAATGAATCGTGGGCAGCAGGTGAGAAAACACAGTTTATTTCTGCATAAATCATTTTTTAAAATGTTTTTTATTTAATTTTTTTTTGACAAGAAATAAGCTTAATTTTACTGTACTTATTTACTTTTCCAGGAGGCACTTCTGAACTCTACTTGGAGAGTGTTGGACGACAAGACCAAAACAAACCTGGAGAGCCAGCTGGACTGCTGTGGGCTCCTGAACGTCACCAACAGCCGGAAAGAGTTTGATCAGGACTGGCAGAACTGCACCGCTGTGAGTCTTTTTTTTTTTAATTGTTGCACATATTCAAAAACCGTGAAATAACTTAACAGGGTTCCCACAGGCATGAAATTCCATGGAAAAGTTGTGAAGACTGAAATACTGTTTTCCAGGCCTGGAAATGGTTTGGAATTACTAGAGAGTTTTGAAAAACATTGTTTTGGCTGTTGTTTAAATTGTGTTCATAAAAGCCCCAAAACATGTCTTACATTACACGTCCATGCTATTGCTGTGCTGTGTGACTGGTGGATGGATCGTTGGTTTTCTGTCCACCAAAAAGAGGCACGGCCTTCGTGTTTTGCAAAGTGCCCATATGTGCCAGTCTGCTCTACTGACAGGAAGGTCTAACTTGCGAGTAAAGATGTCAGATGTTAGCAGTTTGTTTATTAGCAGATGCCTGGAGAGTGTGTGTTAATAGGCCTGCCCATTTTGACAGACTTGATTGATTGACTGACTCATTAATGTCTTTATTGTAAAATACAACAAAAACAGTATTTAAAAGCATATCAACAAAAAAGAAAAAAGAAAAGGACATAATGAATTCCACCTGCAGATTGCATAAATTTACATATGCGAAATGGAGTAGGAAGAAGTATGAACTTATTTAATCCTTCTCCTTTATTACATAACCAAACTGTTATCAAAAGCTATATACAGGCACTGATATACAGTAAACTAATCATATACCAAAAAAGCTTATATTTATGAAATCGGGGTAAAATATCATCGTACCTTTTATAAAGAACGTGTGGCGGCTTAACGGCATGATGTTCCTGCCTTTAACAGGCTGATAAAAGGGCTTACAAAGTGCTCAGATACAGAAGACCCGGACCGCCGACTAATAAGAGCAGACTGGGCCTTTTTCTGGGGAAAAAAGAGACAGGTGCTAAAACGGAGCGTTTCAGACCGAGGGTGAATACAGGTGTTCCAGCACAGACAGTATAAAGAAAGTAAAGTCTCTTTTTAACCTGGAAATGAGCATAATTGGTCCCCTTTTATAGAAAAACTGCTTGAACAGCACAATGGCAAACTGAATTGCTGCATCTTGAAACTGTATTTTTTTCCTTTTCATTCATTTTATGTAAAGTGCTCTTAAAATAAAATGTTCAACTGCAATATTGTAGTTTCACAGTGTATTCCCTGTTACACAATATGCCCCACTGAATAAAGTCACATAAGCATTTCCCTAAACCAGGAGAAGTTGAAAGTAGGTCGCTTTCAGTAGTTCTCAGAATAGATTTTAGTAGCTAATACTGGCCTAGCTGACACACCGTTGACTCATGCTGCAGAACACTTAAAGGCCTTTTCTTCCTTTTTTGTGTCTTTCACGCCAGTTATGCAAAAAGTCAACCCTCGGCTGTTTCACCTGCGGAGAGAAGATGCTAGATCATGCAACGGAGGCTCTGAAGATCCTCGGGGGCGTCGGGCTCTTCTTCAGCTTCACAGAGGTGAGTGTCCAGTCTCCAAACCTGCATGCAAACTTGCATCTGCATATACAGTACATATGTGTGTGTGTGTGTGTGTGTGTAAATGTATGTATATATATAAGAGAGAGGCACTTAACTGAGTTTTGCACTAATTTGACTGATTGCTGTATTTAGCCAAGTAGATGTGCACATATTCCTATGTTCACTCCTTGGAGGGAAATATTAATCATGTTCAAACTGGGATTTTCTCCAATTTTTTTTTGTGCCAATCATCCAGTAATGACATGGTTGGGTGGTTGTTCGTGATCACACCAGTATTTAAAATGTTGAGAAAAGAGTTCATTTTAAAGGCGTCTTATCAATCAGTTTAATTGCTTGTAGAGGAAAAGAAGGGAAAGCAGCTTTATTTGTTCAGTACATTTCATACAACAGGGCAAATCAGAGTGCTTTACAGAGAAATCACATGTAAAACATAATAAAGGAAACAGATTGACGATGAAAGAGTATGGAGAAAAGAAGTCAAATTCATATTAATATTTTGGTTAAAGTTCAACTTTGGAAAGGGCGGCACCTCGATTCTAGTTCACAAGGCTACAATGCAATTATAAGGTCAATGCATTCAACTTTTTTATTTCTTTTCATTAATTATTTTTCTCTTTGTGTGACAACTTGCTACTTTTAGATCATAATTAAGATAAACAGATTAATGTACTACAGTGTTGCTTTTTACCCAGGTCCCTTTCCCCTTCAACTTCATAGAAACCGAAACGCCTCCATACGTGTTTGACTCGAGAGGCTGCCGGTCAGATTGTATTCATCTACGTTTGCTATCACTTCATCATCCCTAAACAAACCCGAGAAGTAGACGAGCTTAGACGTAAACCTGACGCACATATTTATGTCCGTTACGTTTCAGTATCCAGTTTATTCATCTGTAGGGAACATACAACCTGGTCTTGCAGGTGATCATAATGTGGAAAATTAAGTCTAAAATGTTCAGTTTTTGACTTTTTTGCATCAAGACATGATCTCTTAAGAGAGAATTGTGATGCAGCTTAGAATTATTTCCCCCACCCCTAAAGTTTGGTGAATTTTTCGCACAAATTTGCACCGCTGTAGCAAATCTTGGAACCCATCATTTACCAGTCTGACAACGATACGCATCTGAGAGCGATCTGATATTTTTGGGGGAGGGGGATATCGGGTCATCAGTGTGTCCCGCACAGTTTTCCTTCATCGGCGCTAGTCAGCTTTTTTTCTACCGATTTCTCGCGTTGAATCCGTGACAGTGGAGCCCGTCGGGAGAATGAGATCACCCTGATTGTCAGTTCAGCTCAGCGCAGAAGAAGAGAAAGAGAAGAGAGAAAAGTGAGCAGGCTAAAGTCAAGAGTGAGGTCGAAACGAACTTGTTATATCAGGTAAGATTGTTTTTCTTTAGTCATTCGGCTCTTTAGCAGACACGTTTCCTGCCGGTTTGTGTCATTGGTAACTATGCTTTGTTCTTTTAACTTTATATTGTGTTGTAAATGTGCTAACTGGCTAAGTAGCGTTGAGATGTTTCTCTGGTTTTCCTTTTTGAAAGATGGTTTCATACTTCTGCTGCCTGCTGGTATGGAGAAGTGATTCCTCTCATGCAGGCTGTTGGTTGTAGTCGGTGTATCTGTAGCGGCTATTGTGAGGTGACGTTGGGGGTTTTTACTCACTGCTAGTTCTTTAATGTCGGCTAGGTTTTTCGGGGTTTTAAAGAGACAAGCGCTTAAATGAAGCATTGCAGACAGAAGGTGAATACAGGTGTACACAGACAGTATGAGAAAAATAAAGTGTTTTTGAGCATTAAAGCATTTCAACATGTTTGAATAAAAACTTAAAATAGAAGTATGAATGAAGAAGTGAGCACAATAGGTCCCCCTTAATCTTTTTGTCTTTCATGTCTTAATAGATCCTGGGAGTGTGGCTCGCCGTGCGCTACAGGAACCAGAAGGATCCGCGAGCAAACCCAAGTGCTTTCCTATAGTCTGTCCCACGTACGCAGCTCCGCGCTGCAGATGCAGTTTCAGACACACTGGTACACATAGAAACATGCACATCTAGAGGCAGACATTCAGTACAACACCACTACAACCACAACTACACAGAATGGACGAGCGCACGCAGCACCTGACACACACACTTATACACACACACTTACACACACACACACACACACACACACACACACACACACACACCTTCACCTGAGACTGAGAAACTACACCCACCTGTCCAGAAATATGCCAGAGCTGGAAGACCTGGATACTTATGTATGAAAGGATATCTTGTAATACCAAGAAGTGTGACTTGTTGGTATCGCGACCCAGCCTTGATTTGAGTACCAGATTTCCTGCTAGTGTCCGACTGAGGGATGAGACGTCCCTGCATGTGTCCTGCGCCTGCACAGACAAACAGCCTCCCTGTTGTTTCCATTCCAAAATGACTGTGCCGTGTCCAACAAAATAACTTGTATGCACCTTGAAATTTTTCCTCTCGTCTCTAATGTAGTGCCACCACATAACGACAAATATATTCCTCTGGTCAGTGCTATCGGTGATTTGTAGAACTGTAAACATGCCCAGTGTGATGAGTTTGTTCGAAAGAGAAGGCGCAGACTGGACATGTGGTGTGAAGTAGTTTTTGACTTATGTGTACATTTTTTCAGACGCCACAAATGCCGGGATTCGACTGGCCTGATAGCACCATGCTGATGACGTGAGCTCAATTTTCTGATTCTCTCTCAGTGAGGACTCGCTGCCGCCCCAAGTACTCGCCCTGACAGACACACTCCTAACGCAGATCCTGACATTTGCACTGCCTCTGCGACACAAATACACTGTTATGTTAGACTGTAACAGTAGATCGAAAAAATGCAATTCAGTTTTATTTGCACATGCAGAAAAAAGAAAATTAAATCATTAAAATGTTGTGCAGGAGATGTTAGATGCCAAAAATGGTTATGGCGTTACCTCCCCTGTTAAATAACTAATCAATAATAAAAAGATTAAAAACAAAGATACCATAATTGATCAAAACTTCAAGTCTAAGCAGTGGTGCAAAATTAATAAAATGTATAAATGATAAAAGTTTGCATTTACAAACAGGTTTATTTATATTTATCATTTGTATGTGACATTTACCTCGTCAATAACAATCTCCACAAGGTTTTCACGATACACTGGAGTTGTAGTTTGTAGTTGAATTTTACCATTTCTCTGGCATCTTTTAGGGCTCGTGTGTCCCTTTGCATCATCTCTCTCTAAATTCGGAGCTCTCCATGAGTCCTTTTTTTTCCTCAGCAACAGTTTGTTACTTGTGGTGGGGATAATTAATCTGTCGATCCATTCAGAGCTGATCAAATCGCATGCATGGATGACAGGAGCTGTTTGCAGATGTTTGTAACTTTGAATGCGCCTGACGGTCTGCTGCACTGTCTCTTCCCTAAGCACGCTATAACAAATGGAATCAAATTTCCAGTAGCACTCCTAATAAACAGTCCAGAATGAAAAATCTATTCGTGGCGAATAAATGAATGTGGAAAACCGTAAAGCTTTTGTCAAATCCAGTCAGAACAGGGAAAATATCATTCTCTTGAGAAACTCTTGTCCTTGTTTAACTGTAGTTATTGACTCTGTTTCTGCAATGACTCCGCTTATTGCTGTTTACTATAGGGCAGCCCCTTAAAAGTCAGAGATTGGAATCATCATTCAGACCTTCACTCGACTAAGATTGCTTCAAATCGAGCAGTTGTTTTTTTTCTGTGCAGTGTACTTGTTGGAATGTTTTGGTCTCCAGATTTTGCTGCGGAGTGAGTGCTCTTAACTTTCACTCTACTCTTTGGTACAGAGAGCTGTGTGCATGTTGGCAGCAGCACAGAGGAGAGACTTGCTTAGAAGTGGAGACTTAACAGCTCACAGCAAGTTAATACAACACAGTCTGACTTTTGTTTGATATCTAATGTCAGCTTAAAATGTTGCACACTTACAACCGGTTGTTAGCTCTTTTACTGTATCGAGTAAATGCAGCTGTCACGCTGAACGTCCCACGGAGCCTGTTCAAACGTTAATTCTTTGTATGGAAAACAAAATTAATTGTAAAATATTAATTATGACTCGACTGGCATAATCTGTAGTCGCTTACAGCCGTAGTTTACTAATGTTAGGTAAGCGCTTGTTGCTTAATTGACAGCGCAGTCCCTAATTGGCGTCTTACGTTGTCAACTACAGTGCAGATCCCTGATTGGATTTTAGTTTCTGTAAAGCTTTTGGGGCGACTCCAAGTCCAGACTGATAGAGAAAACACAATGTTGAGCTCATCATCAGGATGGTCTCACCAGGTTGAGATTCAACAGGATTAGGAAGCAAGACTAGATGTTAGGGTAATGTAGTTGCTAGTCTTTTGGGGTTCAAACTATTTATGAACTGTAACTGAGCCAACTAACTTTTAACAGTCGGAGATATTAGGATGCCAACGGACTGCAGCCTTGATGTTGTACATAATCTTTTGGAAATCATTCTGGATGGGTTTGCCGTGTAGTTGCCCCTCATAGTTGGGAGTTTTGCCTGCATAGTTGAGGTCTTTGACGGCCACAATAATCCACCCTTCCTGTATTTAATATGTTCCTTTGTGTCGCACAGTGATGTTGCTTAGTGTAGATTCTGGTAGTAGAGATTCAGGTACGTATCATTTTACCTCCTGTGTAACTGGACGAAATCACAAAAAAAAAAATTAAAAATGGTTAATTTGAAGTAATTGGCAGAATTTGGCCAAAACTGCTCATTGCAAACCCAGTTTTGTTTTTAATAGTGTTAATTGTAAATGTGCTTTTGTTAAATATGTTGAAGCTATTATTTAGAATTATTTTGTTCTCAGTTGCCATTCGCTCTTTTCGTTCATCAGTGTTAAATGCTTTGTAAAAAAAAAAAAAAAAACTTGTTAAATATTTCAGGATCTATTTAAGTTTTAAGACGCACATTAGGCTAAAGTTATGTTGTAGTTTCGATGATATAATTTTGAAGCCTAGCTCGATGTTTGACATTTCCTGTTGATAAGTCACTGCTCATTAATTCTCTCTTTTTAAGGTGTTTTTCTCTTTTTGAATTGCTTTTAACTTAAAGGACTAACACAAACTGTAATTACATGTCTTACTTGAACCTGTCGACTTGGCTGATAATGGATTTCCTGCTGCTGATTCGGAGTCATCGCTGGTGTAGACAAACTTTTGACAGATCTTAAACATTATTACGCCATATATTAAACCTCACTTTGAATTTGTGTGCACTTGTTATTCAAATGTATCTTGAATTTTTGAGACTTAATTTTCCAAATAATAAAACCTCAAATTGGAAACAGTTTAATTTGAGTCATTGTTCAAGTGTATGAGCCCTGAATGGTGTGATGTTTTTTTGTATGCTCAGTGCCTCCTAAATGTGCATTTTCACTATAGAGCATGGTTTTTTAGCCTGGCTTCGAAGGAACTATAGAGACGTTTCACAGTCAGTTCAGTTCTTTAAATAAGGTTTTAGTGAAAATGCATGAGTTTGGGAAGTATTGAATGCAAGAAAGGATAAAATTCAGGTTGTTAAAACAAAATCTGATAAATTATAGATTAAGCCACCTTGCAGTATGTTATGCAATAAAATATTACATGTACCACCTGCAACATTAAAGTGATAAGCACAGAAACTGACCAATAATTACTCAATTGCAATTATTCTAATTATTTTTATGTGCACTTTTACAGAAGCATTTATTGGCAAAGACAATCTTAATCTCTCCAACAAAATGTATTTAAAAATAGAAATAAAAAGCAAAAATGAATATCTAAGACAGTAGTACAAGAGTCAGTCTTTTATATATATATATATATATATATATATATATATATATATATATATATATATATGTACAAATTTTGTCTTTTTTTTTTTACATTTTTGCATACTGTTGAGAAAACTGAAGCATAATGCAAAAAATTTAATGAAAAATATTTTTGACTTACGTCTTACTTTCTTCTACTTTCTGTAATTCTCTGTGCTTTATATCAGAGTGACTTCAACATCACAATTTTCCCCCTGGGGATTAATAAAGTGTTTACATTTCGATTCTGATTAATACTTCTTTATATTATGTATTTTTTTATTTTATTTACAATTTTGAATGCAACATTTTTACTTGTAGTATTGCTACCTTTATTTGAGTAAAAAATACTTCTTCCTGTACTGTTGGCTGCAAACTGTCTAAATGTGTTTTTGTTTGTTGTGTTTTTCACAGAGGAGGAGAGCGTTCAGGTGCAACGCTACCAAAGAAGCTTTTGACCACATGATGGCAGCACAGAGTCTCTGCAGCTGCCGTCTCCTCTTGGTCACATTGAGTGTTTGTTTCAGCCCCGCTCTGACATGGTAAATACCTCCAGACAAGCAGTGAATCTAAACACAGAGGTGTCCGTTTTTACTGACTCTTATCTTACAGATTGATTATATCCAAACTGAAGGTGGATGGCATCAACGTGGCAGCTGTAAAATTAATTTACCCGAGCAGTAGGTTTTTGATTCTGTGTGATATTCCTTCAGAAGGCCATTAATCCCTTTAGCTGGGACGGGTCCAGTAATGTGGGGGTGGGCTGTGTGTGTGTGTGTGTGTGTGTGTGTGTGTGTGTGTGTGTGTGTGTTGTGTGTGAGAGAGAGAGTGAGAGAGGGGGCAGAGCAGAAGGAGAGCTCAAGTACACTCTGATAGGAGAGCAGAGACAGCACACACACACACACACACACACACGAGGATAGTATCCAGATACCTTTCAACCAAGGTTGTCCTAAATGAGGATAAACTGCTCCTCTGCCCTCGTCCTAATGGCCCATGGCAGACTGTCACCATCCCCGTCGCCCCCCCTTCACGAAAAGGCGTGACCTAATCTCTGGCGTGGGTGCACCCTGCCAGGGAGCACCTGCAGGTTCACTTTCCTGAGACGCAGGAACATTTATGTAAGTGAAATGTGCCTGGTAAGGGCTTTGGGTCTTGAGTGTCGCCAGTGGCTTGGGACCAGCTTTTTTTGGGGGGGAAAACTGCACCACATATCGCATCCCCTTATCCTGTCAGCGTGCTCTCCTGAGGGCCCGGTGCCAGTCCCCACCCTGTGATGCATGTCCATATGCCGGGTGTATTAGCTCGGAGAAGCTGTGGAGAATTGCACCAACAGGGATGGCCATCTGTCCTCTTACAGATATAGCATGGGCTCTGCGAGCGCATGGAGGCAGGATCTTAAAACATTTGGTCCATTATATCACAGCGCCATGGTGAATGGGTTTTACAAGGGCTCGTCCTATAGGCAGAACTAATTATGTATAGCTTTTCAGCAGGGGGGCAGATAAGGCAGCCTTCAGATCAGGAGGGACCAATACATTGTTTCCTATAATAGAGCTGTTTCCAGTGGAGGGGGGAAGTATCCTATCCTTTACTTAAGTACAAGTACTGGAAAAAGACTCCAAAAAATACCCTAAAAAAAACCTGAACATATAAAAACATTATGAGTGGTAATTATACACTAAAGAAAACATACTTATTATATTATATTCCATTTCTGCCAATATATTCCCTCATTTACACATTTACAGGAAACAGGGAAAGTGTTTTTTTACAGTATTTACATGAACAGCAGGAGTTTCCTTCGACACTGGGAGCAGGATCACTGAGGTTAAAAACCAGCGTGTTTTTAATGGGTTTTTATCTGGATCCAGATTCTTCTCACAGCTCAGCGAGGACAAACAGGAAAGCAAATCATTCTCATCAGTGAGTGGAGACAAACGGGTCAATACGGCCTATCAATAATGAAACAGAGCAGAGATGCATGTTGTTAGTCCTCAGATGGAAGGGCAGCACAGGTGATGTAGGGAGTTAATCAAAGCGGTCACGACTTTAAGTGGTATTTTCACTTTAAAAATGGCACTTCATTCATACCTCTACATCGAGTTAAAGGATGGGTTCACGTGGTTTCAAGTCTGCCTCAATCCTCTGAAACCTGGAAAGAAGGCAATGAGCAA
The DNA here is from genome assembly GCF_008729295.1 of Plectropomus leopardus. Lineage (NCBI taxonomy): Eukaryota > Metazoa > Chordata > Actinopteri > Perciformes > Serranidae > Plectropomus > Plectropomus leopardus. The sequence continues at coordinate 32,829,551 of NC_056470.1, read as the reverse complement.
CTTAACGAGAAATTACCCAAAAATCTGCAAGAAATAAAAGGCTATGACCCAAAAAAGTGCTAAAATGAAATAATAAATAATAATATTTTTTTTCTGTAATCTAATTTCAAATATATAATTGTAACAATTCTTAATAGTGATTTAATTATAATAATGTATTGCAATATAATATATAATAATGGAATTATAAAAATTTTATATATATATATATATATATATAATATATATTGTTGTTTTCCATTAAATATGTTTATATGTTATATATTTTTCTCTAGCTTTGGAAAAAAAATAATAATAATTTTCTAACTCTACTAATTTCTTAAAATTTGTGGCACATTTCTTACAAAGTTGCTTGTTGCTTTTTTTCCCCATTTTGTTAAATCGCACCAGTTTGCTCAGGCGTCAGAGGTTTAAAAACTTGTGAAAGGCATCTGAAAGCAGCACAAAGTGATGTTGCTCCAGTTTTCAAAGGGTTAAGTACAGACTTTTTCACTCTTCAACCACATTTTCTCTTCCCCAGACTCCCTTCATTGTTGTTTTCCATCCGTCCACCAGGCACCCTCTGACTTTCCCTCCATCCTCCATCACCTGACTGCTCCACCCAGCAACACACCTGCATCTCATCCCCTCATCAGCCAGCTTTTCCAGAACCAGAGCCTGACCCCGACGGCCCCCTCACCTCAACCCACCCGCATCCCAACCTGCTTACCTGTACGTATTTATCCATATTATAATTATACATATACATATTTGAATTATAAATGACAGAAAATGGAGAACCATATAAGGGATTTGGGGGGTGATGCTGTACAACTTATTGTTTTTCTTTCCCAAATCTGATCATTTCTGATCCATTCATGAGTTTATACACATATATTAGTACCTCCAAATGTCCCTTAGGTTTACTATTAGTACATCTTTTCTGTATATATATTTAAGAAATAGTATCCCTTTAATTAGTGTTTTTCTTTTGTTTTTTGATAAGTATCTTTGTACTTTAACTTTTTAAAACAATACTTTCAAATGCACGAATGGAAACTAGACACATTTTTGGAACTGCAATTCCTCTGTATATTGAGCATCTGTTCAAAAAAAAAAATCTTTGCAAAAAAAAACTCAAACAATTTGATTAATTTGTATTTGAGTCCCATTTTCCTGTATTCACAGAAATATAAGTTACTTTATGTCCTAATATAATAATATAATGTAAATGTATATGTATAAGCCATAAACCAAAAAGTTTCAAAGTTCTTTTTCCCAATAATATTGCAGTAGTTTGTTTTTTGGGGTTTTTTTTTGTTCAGTGCTTTAAGAGCTTCTTATGCTCTGATGTGCTGCCAAATTCATGGAAACGACGTTGGAGACTTCTTTTGGTAGTAAAATGAACATTCAGTTCACGGCAGCAGCTCCGGAAATTCCTGCAGTCAGCAGCCAACGGCACGCTCCCTCGAAACCTGCAACATCTGTGTCATTGTGTTATGTGATAACGTTGCATAATTTAGAGTGGCCTTTAATTGTGACCATCCCAAGGCACACCTGTGCCGTAATAATGCTGTTTAATCAGCATCTTGATATGGCACACCTGTCAGGTGGATGCATTATCTGGAAAAAAGGAGAATTGCTCACTAAAAAAAATTTAATTTAACAAACTGCCGGTCAAAGTTTAGGAGGAATATAGCGACTGATAACTTATTTTTTTTCACATGTATTTTTACTTGGTTGTCAATTCACAACATACAACCATCAGAAAGTACCCAGGTTTATATATAATGAGAACACCAAACACGGCACACAGCCACGACAACATAACCCCCCAAACAATAGAAAGGAGAAAGAAAGAAACATTTTTTTGCTCTGTAAAATTGCTTTCTAAATGAGTCACATTAATCCTCCGAGGAAGAGATGGAATTTACAAAAGGCAGAACAGGGCCCCAAGTTTTGTAAAAATTGTCGGAGCAACCACTAGAGTTGTACTTAACTTTCCTCGAAATATAAGAAGGACATTAAATCTTTCAGCCAAGAATGAGAGGGTGGAGGTTTTTGATCTTTCCAATGAAGCAGAATGCGCCTGCAGGTTACAAGAGAAGCAAAAGCAATAATATTTCTCTGCTTGGTCGTGAATCTTGTAAATTCTTCAGTAACCCCAAAAATAGAGATCAAGACTCCAGGAACCACAGGTTTATTAAGGGCCTTGGAGAGGGTATCATAAAAAGAGAGAATGAACTCAGCCTTGGACATGAGAAAAACAGTTTTTTAAGTTTAATGTTCGACAGGTGTGTCCTGTGTAGCACCTAAAAATCTTTAACTTAAACCTGAGGAAAAACAGGAGCAAAAACTAAAGTGCTGCGTTTAAATTTCTGTTCAGTGATACATTCAGTATTTATAAGGTAATGGTGGCATGATAGCCGAGGTATGGCACTGCATCTCAAATCAAGTGTTATGCTTAAAATAAATCCATATCTGTAACAAGCAGAGTGTGAAAAATCAATCAAGATCAATGTGACAGGGGGTTTGGTGGGAAGTGTTGCTATGGAGGAGAATGCAGAGTGTGAGAAAGAGAGCGAGCGGCAGCGAGGCGGCTTCTTCTTCTCTTCTTCTCTGCAAACTGCAGATTAAAGTGACCTCTGCTCTTGTGCCTCTGATGTTTCCCTAATTACCTTGTCTCACCATCCTGATGAACCGCTCCGACACAGTTTGCTCCTCCGCTTCGTTTATTTAAAAAGCTGACACGCTGATGAGTGCGAGCTGAACTTTCAGAACGAGTTTTGTGTATTGTGTTTATGGATTTGTGTTGCACTGATGTCTGTATTTCAGAAACCGTCTCAGTCTCAGCAGCTTGAGTAATGGCTGCGAGACACCTCAGGGTCTCTGCTGATACCAGTCCAATAGCTGCTGAGTAAAAAGTAACTACAGTGTACTACAGTGTTTTTTTCTTACGTATATACTGTTGTTACTGTTGCACACATATTTATGTTCTTATATCTTTAACTTATTTACTAGTTAATACATTGCGTGCTAGCATATGCACAGTTTTATAGTTTTTCTTTACACACCTTACACACTCAGCACATTATCATAATTTAGATTTTCACAGATTAGAGCTGAGTGTATTTTGCATTTATATTTGCACACTTACATACAGAGCATATTTATTTACACACTGTTTTTTACAGTATTTACATACTGTACCGTTTGCTCTTACTGTATTTATATTTTAGATTTTATATTCTTATATACTGGCGCTGGTGCTTATTTCTATTGCTATAATTCTCTCTGTGAGTAGAGCGCACCGCAGTTTCCCCCCGGGGATTATTAGTATGAGTATTTCAGATTATTTTTCTAAAAATGTTCATGTAACAGTTCTGCGTTCAAAATCTCACTCAAACAAAAACATTCTAACATTTAAATGTACTTAACTTACCAAATGTAAAAGTAGTTATTATGTAGTATTACGTCTCATTTCATAAATATAAATATCATATTACTAGATTACAGTTACTGATGCATTAATGTGTTAATCATTTTATGGTTAAAGCTCATAAAAATGGAGCTAATTGTGACTACCTTATATACTGGTGATGAAGATTAACCCGTAATTATACATAATAGCAAAAAAGTAGCGAGGATTTTAGGAGTTACTGGCTGCTGCATCTACATGCGCCGTCGTCATAATAATTTATTCGTCTTTATGTTAATAATCTGAATCAGCAACTTAATTAAAGCTGCCCAGTGTTGGAAAATAATCATTTTCATTCTGTTATGTGTTGGAGTGGAAATATAAAGTATCATATAATAATTATTTATGTTTTAACACACTCTGTGTTTTTGTCCTTTTTTTGCATATTGAATACTTTTACTTCAGATAGGCCTACTTTAAGTTCAGGGCCATTTTCTCTTACTTGTTTTTCGCTTTTACCATTTTTAAGGCAAGTGGGTTTTTAAGACTTTTAAAAACGTTTTAATACCGCCACAGAAAATGATAAAACAGGGCTGTGTACTATTTGTTTTAATTTCGCTTAAGAGGTAGAAAACCTACAACTACCAGAATGCACTGTGACACATAGGACCAAAAAATGCTCACACTGGTGACTGAGGTAATAAAATTTAGCTGTTTTTTGTCTTTTTTCACAGGAAACAACACGGCGGCTGGCTGGTAACAAACAATCTCGAGTCGCAGTTAAAAGGTAAGAGAAAACATGTTTCTGAAAACATTTTAGGTGAGAAATATATGATGCAGCAACAGAATATTGTTTAGTATTTGACCAGCAGTCTCTCAATCCGTTTCTGTGCTCTCTGTGTCCATTGTGGCGGAAAATGTGAAAAATTAGGAGACGCAGTCTGTCCGAGCAGGTCTCATTTATGCTCAGTGTTAAAATACCGTCTTCTGTCTGTACTCTGCGTTCATTTCCTCTGTTCATTTGCATTTCCCATGCAAACATAAAGGACACATGAAAGCATGAGGGCAGTGACGTTTACAACATTTGAAACGCACGTATCAATTAAATGAGTCCTTACAGCCGACGAAATGTGTTTATCATAGTTCATTTACACATATGATATTTGTTTATGATATAATTCCAGTAAATCTCAGTCGAAGTCGAGTTTAAACTTACGAGGAAGATTTATTTTTCATCTTTTTAATGTAGTTTGAAAATGAAATTAGAATTTGTCGCTAAATCCTGCTACATCTTTCAGCGTTGAAGGAGGAGTTTATGAGTCTCACAGTTTAGGGAAAGAAGCTGCTCCGTAGTCTGGTGGTTCGGATACTTCTGTATCTTTTCCCAGAATGCAGCAGGGTGAACAGACTGTCTGAGGTGGCTGCTGTCTTGCAGTGTCCTTTGGACTCTGTGCAGACACTTCACCGAGGTCACTGATGCTCTGCAGATGGGAACCAGTGATGTTCTGGGCAGTTTTAATCACCCGCTGTAGAGCTTCCTGTCCTGGGCCGTGCACGAGCCACGCCAGTTTGTGATGTTTCCGGTCAGGATGATTTCTATCGCTCGTCTGTAGACGTTAACCAGGATGTTGCTCTGGAATTTAGCCTTAAGTTTCCGTAAGAAGTAGAGCCTTTTCTGTGCTTTTTTAACCTGGGTGTTGATGTTCGATGACCATGATACGTTCTCAGTGATAGTAAATACAATTTAATTACTAATGAAATAAATAAATAAAATAATGATATAATTATAATAAGATAAATAAAAACTAATATAAGATGGTGCAAGTGGGCTGCCATTTGCTGTTATTTATAGTTCTGTAATTTAATTCAGATTTTTTTTAATTGATGATAGGCTAATTGTTAATCCATGTGCAATCATGTTGGCTAGCGAAACACTAAATCACTGTGCAGCAAATCAGCGAAGAGAGCTAGTTAAAATGATGTACTATTAAAACACGTAGTCCGATTATTATTATTTCAAATGTACAGACTTTCTTGTGAGCCCCTATCGATCGTTTTATAACTTTCCGAGCGAGAGACTCCACAATACTTTCCACCTCAGAAACAAACGTGATGTATAAATATACGAATCTGCCTATAATTATCATTTTAATCACTTAGTATTATATGCACCATAAATGGGTATGTTTATAAATGACAGTTTTGGCCAAATATTATGTATGTTTAAAAAAAAAAGAAATCTGTACTCAGGCTAATGTAAGGAACATGTTTTATTCAAGACTTTTTACTTAATTTTTAACCCTTGGTACTTCTACCTTCACTTAAGTGTCAAAATACTTCTTTCACCACTGATTTTAGCTTTTTTACATGCAAATGGGTGCTTGTAATGGAATATTTGTTATACTGGGAAGGATGTGAGTACTTCCTCCAACACTGCTATAGAGCCCAGATACCTGCTCACACGCACACACACACACACACACACACACACACACACACACACACACACACACACACACACACACACACACACTCCTTACAAAGACATTTTCCTACATGCACACACACAGATACACACACATTGAATAGGAGGTCCAGGTCCGGTTCGTACTTCGCGGGCTCCCGGTTCATGTGTCCGCAGCGGTCCACGTCAGCAGAGGAGAGATCAGCACCCTGGACAGCGACGGCTGGTCACTAATAATAAAGCAGCCGGAGCTCCTCCTGCACTGGGAGCACTGGGAGCGCTGGGAGAGGCTCATCGCCCACCAGAGGCGGGTGGATGACCAGAGAAAGACAGAGAGAGAGAAAAAAACACCGACTTGTTTACAGGATGACTGTTTTTTTTCTTCTTCTTCTTCTCCCTATTCCGGAAGTAGCTGCTGCGTTGGTTCAATCTCCAAGCCGACCATTTCGAGGAGGAAAACCAGCGCCAGCAGTATCATCACCACCATCTATCTGATCCAGTAATCAATGCCTTTACTGCTGTGTAATTGCTCTCGGGTGCAAAGACATCTCCACGCGTCCTCCTCGTCTTTCTGTCTGATTAGAAAAAAACGCAGGGTGCCTTTTTTCTCAATTATTCTGCCGCTCTTTGACCGCGTTTCTTTTTTGGGGGGTGGGGGGACTTTGCAATGAAATGCTGATGGACATCGAGGCGAAGATGGGAAACACGGGGCTCTCGGGTGTTTTTGTGCCGCCGTGTTTGCATCGAGGCTTGTGAGGAATGAGCAGGATTGTGTTTTTTGATCGGGCTGAATGGATCGTGGATTCTTTACAAAAACGGAGATGAAATAGAGAAGAGAGGAGAGAAAAAATGGACCATGATCTGACGCCTGGGATGCTACACTGAAGGGGACAATAAAAAAAAAACATCCAAAAAAAAATCCAAATCCAACTTCGATTTCATTTGATTTTTGGATTATGATTCTTGACAAGAGTCCCAGATGTGACTGTGTGGATGGCAGGTCGTTGCATTTTACCTCCCATCTTCTGTTTCCTGGCTCTGTGTTGCTCGCTCTTCCACTCGTCCACTCTCTCGCGGTCTTCTGCTTTGGGTAGCAAAAACATGTAGGCTATTTTTTGCTGCAAGCCCCAGTGCATGTGGAGAAAAAAATGGACCGTGGAAATCCAAAAAAAACCTGTGCAAGCTGTAGTGTTTTTCTGGGGTGCGGTGGACGATGCATCTATAGACAGCAGAGTTGTTTGAGTAATGAATATTGAAAGAGTGTGTCGGCCAGCTGAAAGGGAAAATCTTTCATCCGCATTGGCTTAGACACACATGCCATCAGTGGGGCGAGAGCCTTTATTTCTCTGGAATTAACCAGCTGGTTGTATTAATGAAAGACTACAATAAAAATGAACATATCCGGAGTGTGATAATAATAATAATAATAATAATAATAATAATAATAATAATAATAATAATAATAATAATAATAACAATAATAATAAAACAGGGGGAGGAAACACGTTTATTTCAGTCTGGCGGATTCTTTATGTAGCCAAACATGTTCAAGTATCGGATCCGCATGTTTTTTAATGAACTGAAAGTCCTGGTGTTTATGCGATCCGATTCGAGACAGTCCGGCTCAGACACAGAGAGACGGTCCACCACCACCATGCGAGGTCTGGGGATGGGCGGCTGCGGTTGGCCGCCTTTCGTCGACTGCCATTCCCGGGATGACGAGGAGGAGTACTACGGCAGCGACCCGCGGCCCCGGAGCCTGGCGTTTGAGGACAAGGAGCCCAAGCTGCAAGTGGGCCTGGACGCCGTGTCTCTGGCCAGCACCGCCAGCAGCCTGCGGACCCCCCAGTGCCGGATCTGTTTCCAGGGCCCCGAGCAGGTAGACATGCAGCAGCAGCAGGCTTCCTAATGCTCGTGTCCTGTTGGTGGATCAGTTCTTTAAATGTGCTTTTGTGCAGCCATTTCACCATGCATGCATGCATTTTTTTTGGGAAGTTGGCTTTTTTTTTATAATCTGCCATTTTGATTTTTTTTTTTCAAGCAAATCACAAAAGGTCTCTGATTCAGTGGAGCTACTACAACCATCCTGTCCTACATCTCTCTCTCTATCTCCTCCTCCTCTCTCACTCCCACCCACCTTCCCCTCAAATACCTCCTCTGAAAAAAACAACAATCCAGGATCAAGCCAGCATTGTAATCATGTCAAATTAGCCAAACCAGTCCTATTTGAATAACCCCAAATCACAGATGTACCTCATAGGGCTTTAACCCTGCAAAACCTGAGCAAATTGGAAAGGAAAGGCAGCTTTATGTGTATAGCACATTTCCTACAACAGGACATTTCAAAGTGCTATACAGAGCAATAAAACCTAAAGGATACAGCTTTACAATAAGAGGAGGTAAGAAATTTAATGTTAAATTAATCACTAAATTATTTACTTTTTTAAATAAAAAAACATTAAAATATCAAAACTGCAGACAAGAGGTGCAAAGTAAGAAATATTGTTCAAACTAATTTAAAATCATTAAGTCTGCAGTCATTACCGGGTGTAATAGGCAGTGTAAAAATGGTTTGATTTCTTACAACAAAAAAAACACAGGGAGAAGGCATCGAGCACCTTGACAAGACAAGGCCCAAAAATTAGTTAAAAAAAACCCCAAAAAACAGCGTTCCTGGGGATCCTTAAAAAGTCTTAAAAGGCATTGAATCCATCAATCAAAAAGTAAGGCATTAATTGGCATTTAAATGTCTTAAATCAATCTGTCATATGTCCTAAAAATCCTTAGACATTAGCGATGGGATTTTTCTTAAAAACAATTGTGACATTGCTTTGCAAGGACTCAAAATAATAGGTAACTTTAAAAAAATAACAATAATTACCCAAACGCTTCTCGCAGTAACATCATCAAAGAGTCATTTTTTATGTTACAGTAAATATTTAATAGAATAAAATAGAATTCCCCCTATCCTTAAATAATTGACACATTGCTTAGTTTATTTTTCCTTCAATATTGGCTTATGTAAAATTTGTCTTAAATTTCATTCCAAGTGGTATTAAAAAGTCTATAAAAGTCTTAAAATCCCATTTGCCTTTAGCTGCAGGAACCCTGAAAAACAAACATGAAAATGACCTAAAAAGTACTGAAAGAAAGTATTTGTTTTATATGTTTTTTTTCTACAGCACAATTTTAAATATAGAATAATTATAAATGTAGTTTTCTGGACTCACATTTTTGGATAATTTTCCAATAATCTCCTCTTTTTAAAACTATTTTTAAGGTAATTTTCTCCCTGTCTGTTTTCGCCCTGTTGGTCATTACCTTTTTTCCCATGTTTTCAAAATAAATCAATTTGCTCGTGTTTCAAAGGGTCAGATAGCTTGTGAAAGGCATCTAAACACAGCACAAGAAAACCGATATCGATCCAGGTTTCAAGGGGTTACATCTGCACGCACAGACACGCTCTGCCTCCAAACACCTCAATTCACAGACAAATGTTGTCCTTTTTCCCCCGATGACGGCTCGGTGATGTGGTTATCTAAATAACACTGTTTTCATAGCTTAAGCTAATCGGTGGTGGAGAGAGGCAGCAGTTCCCACACATCTGAAATCCGGCCAGCATAGCAACAAAGAAAGTTAGCCAATTAGGTCTGCAGGATGACAAATAGAGTGAGAGGGACTGAATATGCATGAGTCACAATCATTTTGTAAATGTAAATTAACTGCCCCCCCCCCGTCCGCGTGTGTCACAGAACAGGATGATCAGCTATTGATCCTGTGACGAACACTTGTTCCTGGCCAGACAATGGTGTTGACTGTGACGATAAATGACAAGTTAAATGAGTTTGTCATCCTTTTTAGTTTTCATCGCTTGTATTTCTGTTTTCTCTCTATCTGGTGCTTGTTTTTTTGTTTTTTTTTTCTCCACCCCCCCAAACAAAACAATAAGTAGTGCATCTCTTTGGTCTGTGGCCAAATGTCGATCTCACCAGATGTGCAGAAACCTGTGCCGCCTGGCTCAGCAGGTAGTCCTGAAGCCTGAGATAATTAGAAACACTGTAAATCCTGTAGGAGCACAGATGGATATTACCATTTAGTCACTTCTCTAAGATAGGCGTATAGTGTTACTGCAGCCCATGTGCTAATTTATGACATCTGCCTTAGAGTTTCTATTGTGAGACATAGTAAACCGGCAGGGCAGAAATCGGCTCCGGCTTGTTTTGGATGTGTTGTTTCAGACGGGATCAACCCCAGGTTGCTGTCTTGCCCACTCATGGATCCTCCTTTAATAAAAGGTTGACGTTTGGGGCTTTGGGCTCTCCGGCAAGGTGACTCATCGTGCAACATGGCTCTGAGCTGCCTCTTTTAGCTACAGACAAAGAGCGAGCAAACAAAGCACCGAGGGAAAACCCAGAGACTACACTACTACATCAGCTCTGATATTAGCGCTCACAAAGTGCCTTACACCTCCTGGGGTGCGGGGGGGGGGGGGCGCACGTTTGCCATTTTATTGTTATTTCATTATTCAAGCGGGTCACAACAGGGGCCGGGATCATGTCGCTGTCAGCGGGCCAATTACCTACAGACATAATCACCTTGCTCTGTGGGCTGCACCGAGTATGAATCCTTATTAAGTGTCTGTCAGACGCGTCAGAGTGTGTCGAGGTGCCCCTTTAACGTCCCGCTCAGACGTTTGGTAGAGCACATTTTGAGTCACCATATCTTAATGGAAAATGTGTTGAATTCAACTGAACCTGAGAAAGCTATCTCTACCCTTCGGTTTAGGTTTTTTATGGTAAAAAAAAAAATCCACTAGATGTCGCTGTGTCTTTAATGAGTCAGTTGGCCTCCAGACATGAGGGCTCTGTGTGGTGGGATTTTACTCATTCCACTTGTTATAGATTTAGAGGTCTAACTGAACAGATTTATGTAACTTTATACAAAAAAGTAATCCAATAAGGGTCAAATAATTCTTTAAAAACATGTTCTTCCATACAGTTGATTTGGCCTTTTGTGATAACGGTAGCGAAGCTAAGCTGATGAAATTAAAATTCACTATGTTCTAAGATATGAATGAACTCTTGATCATTCATTGTTATTAAATGATAAATTCAATGTTATTGATTATATTGTATATACCATGAAAAAATTCCATGAGTTTGATTTTTTGATTTTTTTTTAACTGGTTGATTTGGCCTTTTATGGTAAAAGTAATTATGCTAAGATGATTGATTGATGTCTTTATTTCAAACATATAAAATATAACAAAAACAGCAGTTAACAACATATCAACAACAAAAGAGAGAGGGAAAAATACATTTGCATCACTGTGCAAAAGAGAGTAGGAAGAAGTGTAAACTCATTTAATTTTACCCCTTCATTACATAATTAAATTGTTAAAAAAAAATCCCCTATGGCAATGCAAGGCTTGTTATATACAGTATGTACCAACATACACACACACACACACACACACTTATATACAAAATAATATTGAATTATTACCAAATTTTCTACCAGCTTCTAATTTATATATATATCTACATCATGACATAAACAATAATGAATATTCACCGTTTATATCAGAATTCATGACTCTGATATGATTTTATTAATTGAAAAAAGATGAATATTCACTGCTGTTCATACCATATCTTTAATATTATTCCTTTATAAATTTGATGAAAGAAATTATTTTTCACCATCTCTGAGACATTTTCAAAGTACTGTAATGGTGAATTTGCCTGAAAAAAAATACTAGTACTGTTAATACTACAAATTACATAGTTATAAACTGATATATGTTGGTATATAACATATTACAAGCATTATAACAGTAAATGGTTTGTAATTTGTTTTTTTTTCTCCCTGTTTTGCCATTACCTGAACAACCATCTCAACAGTTTGGTATTTTAAAAAAAATTAGGATCTGTAAAAATAAAATAAAAACGTTTGTTTTTGTTATTATAGCCCCAAGTACATAAAAATGCAAATACTAAGATTTCTCATATTTTTCTTGGTGAGGACTTTAAAGGGGTACAGTCGGGTGGATTCACAGGAGCCGCTGGAGGAGCAACGTGTGTTAGGTTTGCATGGAGATGCATGTTGGAGCGATGAGAGGAGGTGGAGGAGGAGGAGGTGGAGGAGGAGGTGGTGATCACCACTGCCTGCCCTTTTCACTTGCAGTGCCCAACAGCGTGTTTCCACAGTGACACACAGTCTGCAGCTCAGGGGGGCACTTCCACGCTGATTTTTTTTTTTTTTTTGGTCTAAAGGTTACAGCTGAGGAGGAAGACCATTTTCTTAGTCATAGAAGTGACACACCAAATTAACACCTTCATGCTCTGTGAGGTGGCCTCGAGGGCCGAACCCACGTCAGATCGTCAGAGCAGGGGGAGTGTGTGTGTGTTTGTGTGTGTTTGCGGCCTTTGTGTTTGTTATTCAAAGGATGAGTGTGTTTTTCTTATTGTCAACAAACCCCATGAGAACAATGAATCGATCCCACCATCACGGATCGTCTGTGCAGCCGGTTACGTCTTATCTCAGAGCCGGGGCCAGTCCTTGTCTGTCGGGGGCCCCATGCAGGGTTTGGTTAACTGTCATGCATTTTTGCCTCAATATTAGTTTAAAGTATCCTCCGTATAATATCCTACAAAAATGTACAAGGAAAAAGGAAATATTCGGGTAAAGCTGTTTTTAGTTACAACCCACCGCGGCTGTCAGGCGCACAACGAAACATTTTAGAATCTGACAACGTGTAAGGTTAGGGTCAGGTTGAGGCACAAAAACGATATTTTGGTTTGAGTTGAATGTCAGTGGACCTTCGTTGTTACGGTTAAAAGAAGCCAATGGTGATATTGTCCGTAGGAAACAGGAAATGAACCACAGCCTTCCGTTAAAGTCTGATGTCTTTTTAACAGATTTATCCACTACGTCCCCTTAACGGCAGCAAGAAGCTTTAACGGCTCTAAAACACATCAGTGAGTCACACTGTTGCACTGTGTTCCTTATTTACCATGAACACACACACTGTAGTTCCTTTTGACTCAGTCACACACACCATCATGACATACACCTTCCTGTTGCCCCAAATACTCACTAGAGCGCCAAATGTGGATTAGTCCGCCGCTGAAAATAGTCCCCAACAAATGCATTGTATCTTCCCATTTGAGTGAAGATTCCTAAAAAACAGACTGGCTTTTTTTAGGAAATTATTCATTTCTTGAAAAAATAAGCTAATGTGTTTGTGATTCTTCAGTAGGAGCCACATTGTTGGTTTTGATGTTTTTGTAGAAAACAAAAACATAGAAAAACCTTCGGCCTTATCCTTTGAAATTGAATGCAAAGTGTAATGTTACTTTACAGCTGACTTCACCGTTTGCTCAAACACAGTCCAACTCCAGTTTTATTTGAGCATCAGTTCATCCCGCCAGTCCAGATGTGACCTTTCATGTCTCGTTCAGTGCTTTGTTTTACTCTGTGCGTTGCCTTCAGGTGCAGAGATTGACTCAAAGTCAAGATCCTGCAAATGAAAAAGAAGCATTACACAGAATATATAGAATATGTGTTTTACTTTGACTTAAGTTAATTGCTGTTGGATTTGATCAGTTTGATTGGATTCAGTTTGGTAATTATTTTATATATTATTACCCCAAGATCTTCATATATAGGGTGGTGTCTGGGGTGTTAATTTTTTTTATTTTTTTTTTTAATTTTCTTGATAATCACCACCCTAACAAATATTTTTCCTGGAGCTTTGAGTAACCGGGTTAAATGCACGTCCCTCCCTTCGCCATAAATAACACAGTTTTTTTGGCCACGATAAAATATTTGATTTTGGAGAATTTAAAAGAACACATGCCTTTAAACCCCACTTGCAGGTTTGATGGTATTTAAACTGAATAATATAATTATAAATAAGTATAAGTAGTGTTTAAAAGTGATCTGATGTACCTCGTCCCCTTTGCACCACCCCCTCCCCTCTCATAAATAACAAACAGTCCCTTAGTATTATTATCTGTGATAAGCATGCAACTCTGACTTTAGTAAATTTGATGTTCTTGCTTTATGGTTTTCTTTGCACTGACCCTGTTTCTGCTGCATGAAGCTCAAAAAACAAGGTTGTTGTTTTGGAGATACAAAGTTTTCACCTAAAAGCAATTACATGTCCACTACATCAAACACATCTTTCACACCTGCAGTTCGGTTTCCCGAAACTAAATGTACATCCTGTGATCTGCAGCAGGACGATCGATATTTGTAGACATCAAACAACGCTCCCTCAGAGTTTGGATCTTGAACCTCACTTTGGGATGGATTCAGGGGACACTTTGAAGAACTGTAAACAACACAAGCTTTTTCATAGAAATTAATTCGTCTTACTTAATAGTGATAATTGGATGCATATGAAGAGAAAATCCCCCGTCTGAAATATGTTTTTTCACGTTTTCTGCTTAGACAGCTTGTGTTCGAGGTGATGATTTAAAATCATAATCACCGCTTCTAAAGGTCTTTGTTTTTATTTCGTTTTAGTTGATCGTGACATTCACATCCTCATACCAGCCTGAAAATGTTTCACACACATACACACACTTTCCAACGACAGCTTGACATTTTAGAAATGTTTGCTTTCATATGATTTTTATTTAGTTTCTCATATACTTCTGACCTTCTCCGTGTTATCTTTATAATGTCAGCAGGCAAGTTATTTTAAAGTTTATGAGTGGCATGTGGCTCATCTGCCAAATCCAATCTTTTATGCGGTGGGACACTCGAAGTCTTTTTATTATAAGTGGGAAGGTCAAACGAGCCAGATGGGGAACCGACAGAGTGCAGACGGACAGAAAAAAAAATATGAAGCATTATTTGTGTCAACGCAGTCCTCTAGTGCATAAAATCTGTGTTGATTAAAACGATAGGCCGGATTTGTTGAAGTGGGGTTGTTCAAGGTACTTATCCATAGACAGTGTGTTACCTACAGCAGATGACAATCAGCAACATAGTAAGAATAATAACTTTATTTATATTGCACTTTTCAAATCACAGTTACAAAGTGCTTTACAGAAAAACAATAACAAAGCTAAAAAGTGTGTACAAGATGTAAAACAAAGTAAAATAGTATGAAAAATAACAATAAATACCATAATAGTTAAGAAAAGGCCAACTCCTGAGGCTGAAAAATGAAGCACCAAGCAGTAGTGAAGTACCAAAACCTGCAGTTTATCTAATGGCCACTTTAGACTAACTCCAAAACAGCTAAACCCCACAGACCTCAGTGTTAAAATGCCCAATGTTACAGCAGAAATAAGCATTTTTACAGCCTGGTACAAAAGAAATAAAAGTTTTATGATCTCTATTATTAATTTCAATATTCAGGACAAATGTACGGGGAGTGAGTTTTTCTATAACTCACCCATTTATTTTGTATTAAGGTTTAAAGCTACACATAATTAAAGGCATGGCTGTTTGAGTGGTTCTCATGTGCTGCTGTTGCGTAAATATAACCGTGTGCAGCGTGATCCCACCATGTGCATTTGTTGACATCACGGTTGCAGCATCCTGGAGCATCAGCAGCAGACGCAGTAGGATATATAGAGCGTCATATGTAGACACAGAAAAGGCAGAGCAGGCGGATCACGGACATGATGGGCGTGACGTTTTGACTGTGTAGCATCTGGTGGATAACTCAAAGAAGAAGAGCAGTTGAAAATGCAAGTTGGTAAAACAACGAGATCCGGGAGGTCCTTACCCTCCGTCAGAGGACGAGATCGGCCACCTATAACAGAGACAGTTAACGATTGTTTTCGCCATATTACGCCATCGTTATTGTTTACAAAGCGCTGCCGACACGCAGGTTTTACGTCACAGTAGAGGCAGATGCCGTTGTGTTAAATGTCACACCTTTCGGTTTTTCACAGATATTTGAACCTTTGAACCCTGAGAAATTTGATCCGATTTCCTTAAAAAAAAATCAGAAAATGGCAATCAGCATCTCAGTAAGAAAATTGCAAGAAATTAGTAGATTAAAAAAATTATTTGTGAAAACACTGGGGTAAAACATGTTACAGTTGTATTCTCATTTATAAGCACCCATATGAGTTGTGCCTTGTTTTTTGTTCTTCTTCTTTTTTTTTTTTTTACTTTTTTGCCTAATTTTCAGGTAATTTTCTTGTACTTTTTGCTATTTTCTTGCTATTTTCTTGGGTCATTTCTTTTTTGTTGCTCATCATCCTTTTCCCCATATTTTTTGAAACAATTTAAGCCAATTTTCTCAGGTTTCAAAGTGTTAAATTTACATTTTAATGCAGACATTTGGTCCATGTTTTATTTAATTTATTTGTTGTTTAATATTTTTTATTGACTTTTAACAGATAACATATACACAACAAAACAAATACCACCACCCCAACACCCTCTTGTGTTTACAGAAAAAGTAATAAAAGCAATTAAACAAATGGACAAAAATTACGCATTACGCCTTATTTAGGACAATTTACAATGACAGTGAAAAAAAAAACTAGTTGTGCTCTTTTTTTTATATTCTTTCAGGCCTGATCATCCCAGTCTGTTATGTCCCTTAAATTATGAAAATAAGTTAAAAAGGGTCTCCATACCTTGTTGAATTTGGACTTATTATACTTTATGTTAACCAACTTTAAGTGAAACATGTTTTCTTTTTTTAGTCTAGTTTACAAACAGTTAATTCCTAAAATCACAGCCCTTTGAGCTGAACACAGCCGAGGTGAACTCTGTCACCTCCCTGACAGTTGATGTTTGATCTCTGAGAGACGTGAGCTCGTTATGAGGTCGCTGAGTTTGTTCGCAGTTGTCGTGAATCGTCGTCAGGCTTCAGCAGCTCGTCTCTCCTTCACCCGTCTGCCCTTGAAGCCCCAACGCTCCCTGCTATTGTTGCACAAACGTTCCTCTCCGCTAACTGGGCCCCGAAATGTGATTTACCAGTGATCCGCAACACTGATGTTGTAAAAGCTTTAAATTGTGACGTATGGGTTTGGAGTTGCAGGACTTTTTTTCTTCTTAAAGTGAAATAAGGACTTTGCTGATGTCAAATTTTAGTCGTCTGACAAAATGGATGTTGACGTTGAGCGGTGATGACAGCCTGAATGTGGTCATCCTTAATGTGGAGAATCTGCCAACAGGCTTCAGGTTTTAGTGTGGAGCTGAAGAGACACTAACCTGTCTCTCAGAGACTGCGGGGAATTATTCAAAGGAGGAGGAAGGTGTAATTTTTTGCTGAGAGGAGAGCAATCTGGCTATTTTGCAGTCTCATATTCTTTATTTTTACTCAGTATTTGTATTTAATGTGAGTGACCCCTTTGTGAGATTTATTACATTAAAAAGAGATCAAAATGCTTTCATCAATAAAATGGTTTTTACGTGCGCCGCCGGTTATTAAAAAGCATTTTTCCATAAGCAGAGGAACCGATATGGCTATTTGGAGAAACACAATACATGTGGATCTTATTAGTGACCGATCTCATCTGTTGGAGAACTGCAGGAAATTTAAACATAACATACAGAGTTAGTCTGTAATGCAGCTTCAGCAGCACACACTTGTTATTGTATAGATGCAGCATGATATTTGTGTCTTTGCAGTTTTAAGATCATTTCCTGCGTTTTCAGTTCACAGGATGCTTTGAACTCTCGAATTTAATCATCCGCTCTGTTACAGTTAACCGAACCGTAACCAAGACCCTTGTAGCTGCATTTATATTTAACACTTTGCAGATAAAACTACCCTCATTTATGTATAAATCAAAAACTTACAATACTGCACTTTAAGCACAGTGTTTGGTAGTTGTATTAGTCTCGGTTGATAAAAAACACGCAGCATTTAAAAAAAAAAAAACTTCTTAGGTGTGTTTTGGTAGCGGATGTTATGAAAAATAAATTAAATATTTAAGTCAGGGCACATCATCTTGTATGATTTAATTATAAATGGTTTCAGTTTCACATTTTGTAAATATATATTTATTCACTTTCTTGCAGAATCAGTTCAGTGTAAAGTTTCAGCCAAAAGCCGGTCAGTTTAGCTCAGCATAAAGACCACAAACACCTAACCTTACTCTGGTCCACAGCTAAAAAATCTGCCTTGTAACTTTATTTAAATAGTCTGATATTGACATCAATCTTCTCATCTAATTCTCTGTCAGAAAACAATGCAGCGTATTTTCCAAAATGTTGAATTATTTCTTTAAAGAACTTGTATCATGTGAATCCTGTTATACTGTTTGAGGAGAGCAGAGTGTTTTTCATGAGTCACTGCGAGGTTTCCAAATGATTCATAATATTAAAAACAAAGAAATGTTTGCTTGTTTTTTGGGGGTCAAACAACCACTGCAGGTTGATCCAAAGTGAAGTGAAAAAAACTTTCAACTTTATTTAATCAGAAAATATCCAACTTTTTTCTCAGAAGTCTGAGTTTTCTCTTAAAAATCTGCGATTTATTAAGTCAGAAATCTTTTTAAAACTTTTTTCTCCCAAATTTGCGACATTAATCTCTTTAAATCTTTTTTTCTCAGAATATTACCCTCTGTTTTTTTATTTTTCTGTTTTTGCCCCTAATATGCAGCCATACTAAATAAACATGATTTCTTTAGTGTAAATTACATCATAAAATGTGTCTGAAATACAATATTTGTTTTGGCTGTGAACTCACCGTGTTGCGTTTCCTGCAGGGTGAGCTGTTGAGCCCCTGCCGCTGCGACGGCTCAGTGCGCTGCACCCACCAGCCCTGCCTCATCCGCTGGATCAGCGAGAGGGGATCCTGGAGCTGCGAGCTCTGCTACTTCAAGTACCAGGTCCTGGCCATCAGCACCAAGAACCCTCTGCAGGTAACGTGAAGCACCAACACGCACGACTACAACCATCCCAGACTCCCCCGCTCCACATGTCAAAGAATCATTGTGCAAGATACTGAACCCCAAACTGTGAGTGTGTTTGAAGGTTTAAAAAACACAGTAGCAGGTAGCACCTCGAAGCTTTGGCTAGTGTATGAGTGTGTGTGTGAATGTGACAAGTGGTGTGAAAAGCGCTCTGAGTGAGGTGCTTTACCAACATAAGTCCATTTACTCTCATCTCTGAGCCACACAAAGAAAAACAGAACAAGACCTCACACTCCCATCCTGGAAGTACATTTACTCAAGAGCTGTACTCAAAAAGCCTGCAGTTTTGAGGTACTTGTACTTTACTGCTTAGTATTTTACTTTTTGTGCCACATTACACTTCTACTCCACTACATTTATTTGATGGCTTTAGTTACAAATTCAGATTTATAACACCAAAGATAAACAAATAAATTATGTATTATTATAGATTAGGATATTACTTAAATGAGGTAATGAAATTTCGCTCCATCATTACAGCTGCAACATTAAAGTGATGAACACATTTATGCATCAGTTATTATAATCCTGTGCTGTAACATAAATTAGTCTTACTTTTGGTCCTTCAAGCTTATGCTAATACTTTTGTGTGCATCGCTTTATGTTGAAATTTACATCGAAGATGTAAACAACTGTATAGAACAACCTGTAAATTTAACCTTAAAACTGCTCTAATTACATTTTTAAACTGTAAAATTTACACTGTCCATTTGGAAAACAGAAATAAAATGTCTGCAGTTCCATCACCATGTGTAAAAACCCTCAAATTAAATTAATAACTGAAAAATACACATTAGAAATTCATAGTCATTTTCTTTAAATTTCAAATAGCTGTTATTGGCAGGTAATATAACTTTTTTTTGTCAGTGTCCTAATATTTATGCCAAAAACATTTTGTTATTCATTTTTTTACTGTGAACGTCAACAGGAAATTTCAGGTTTTTAGGAAAATTCAAATGTAACACTCAGAAAAAAACATTGTAAAATCCCTTTTTAGGCTTAAGGCACAACATATGAATTTGTAAAATGCAATTCACTTTTTTATCTGTAAATTCTACAAAGAAATTGAATTATTTCAACAGATTCTTATTTTAATATTCAGAGTTTTGTTTGGTTCAGTGCGTTACAAAATATTACTGTAAAATTTACAAAGTTTTAATAGTTTTTTTTCTATTTAAAGTTTTATGATTTATGATTTTACAGCACTTTGCTGTTCATTTTACTGACATTTTTTTACAGTGATTTGTGTCTTTCTACTGCAGAGGCAGACTCGTTTTATTAAAAGGAAATATTTCCAGCAGTGAAATACTTCTTCAAATGTTTGTTGTACCCCAAAACTCCCCGTTTTATATGCATCACTCTCAGTGTTGAAACAAAATCTACACCCTTGGTATCACAACTTTCAGGTAACTTCAAAAAAGATTTGAGTACTCTGATTTCTGCTAAAAAGCTGCAAAAGCAGTGAAGTTGTCGAGATGAATCTCGAGATTTAATTCACAAACAAGCCGAGCCACAACATGTTTCAGCTCAGTTTGGTGTGAAAAAGTCTCCTCGGTAATATCTCTATGAAACATGTTTTTTTGGATTCAGGTTATTAGATAAACATCACGTAAACATGATGGAGATAGTGTGTGAATACGTAAACATCCTCTCAGGTAAACACAAACGCCGTCACGCTCTGCGAGGCGTAATTGTTTTAGATTCTCTCTCAGGCGGGCAGATCTTTATCGTAGCTGCTGCTGACTGAGACGTTTCATAATAACGAATGCAACATACAAACTGCGTCGGACTCTTTGCTAGAACAAATCTCGCCGTGGTGTGAGGACTGTTTGCCATATTGTGCTGACACATTTTCCCTCTGCGTCAGCGTCCTTCTGCGCTCCTCTGCAGACACAGCCAGCCCGACATGTATACTGTATGTGTGTTACATTTGTTAATGCCTTTATTCATCACTGACTCATACGTGGTGATTTCTCTGTCGTGGAAAGAAACTGTACGTTTACTCAGCTGTGCTCAAGTGCAATTTGAAGTTTTTGTACTTCATATTACTTTATTATAACACGAAATCTTTACAGAGATTGCAGGTGGCTTATAATAACGGCATGAGAATATTACTCCAGAGACCGAGGTGTGGTAGTGCCAGCGACATGTCTGTGGCTGCAGGAGTTAATACCCTCCGAGCTGTTTTTTCGTCCATTTTTTCCAGTGTTGTGCATGTGTCCCTGCTTTGGTCCTCAGATGAAAAGTCAGTTTTTCCATAAAAAATAGTTCCTCTACAATGTCAAACCACTGTCCTGGACTTGGAGGGTCATGTTTCAGCTCCTTGTGATGGCCTTTTTAGATGCCAGTATGAGGATTTTAAACAGGTAGAGATCCTTTTTATGAATGATGTCCTCAGATATCAATCCCAGATACATAATCCGAGGGTCCTTTGGT
Organism: Plectropomus leopardus; assembly: GCF_008729295.1. Classification (NCBI taxonomy): domain Eukaryota; kingdom Metazoa; phylum Chordata; class Actinopteri; order Perciformes; family Serranidae; genus Plectropomus; species Plectropomus leopardus. The sequence goes on along the minus strand of NC_056470.1, from coordinate 32,808,352 downwards.
ATCTTGTAGCCTAAAAAAATCAAAAATCAAAATAACGCCATCCTAAAATGTTTGTAATTTTCTACATGACCAAAATATATGAGACTGATTGACATTTGTTTGCCCACAGCGACTCCAGCAGCTCTGTTGCTTTCCTAATTGTTTGTATTTGATAAATGGTGTGATAAAAAAATCAAATTATATTTTTCCAACCAGATTCCCTCCATCTTTTAGAGCGAGTGGAGGTTTTTTTTTTAATTTGATTTATTGTATGTGATGTTTTGTCTTTTAATTTTTAATTTTTTTATTTTAAGGATGCTGAGTCTGGAATAAAGGATTGATTGATTGATTGATTGATATAGACACATTTCAGACAGAAATATTGTGAATATTGTCCACTACATTTGTTTAGAAGCCGAAATTGTTTTACAGATTAAGATTTTACATTTGAGAAACACTATATTTTTTATTTAAATACAGTTAACTCTTAAATGCCTCACAAAAAAGATTTTTTTTTCTTTTTTTAATTTTTAAAAAATTTTTTTTTTCTTTTTTTAATTTTTTTTTTCATTTCCTTAGGGCAATAATAACACACACACACACACACGTATGTAATTCTAAACCTAAACTTATTAGAAAATAAAATAAAAACACCCCATAACTTGTTATCATTATTACAAAATTTCAAATCATGTACTGTTATATTTCTTGTAACATGTTAACAGATATTAATTTGTTACTACATTGTTAGTAGTTTCACCAGTACTAGTGTTATTTTCACATATTTATTCTAGATATTTACTATTAAAGTACTTTGAAAACATCTCAGAAATGATGAAATAATCATACTAATATAATTTTATATTATAATATAATTTTTTTTTCTCCAAATATATCATGGATTAATATTAATTATGTGGTATTAACAACATTGAATGTTCATCCTTTTTTTTTTGTTTAATCAGAGTTGTAAATTTATTACATCACTTCCTTTACCGCAAAAGGTCAGTTTAACTGTTTGGTAAAACAAACAAAAATTATACTTAAGAAATTATTTCACCATATGTATTTTGGATACAATTTAAAGTATCATTTGACAACAATGAATGATCAGCGGTTCGTTTATATCTTATCAAATAGTCAGTTTTAATTTCATTACCGCAGCTTTACTACCTTTACCATAAAAGGACAAATGAACCTTTGGATAAAGCTGTGTTCAAAAAATCATTTTACTTTTTTGATTTTTTGAGCGATATCTAATGGATTTTTTCAGCTGAGTTTTTTATTAGGATACAGTGATTTAAAATGTGCTCTACCAAACAGATAAGCAGGACATTAAAGGGTTTTATTGTGGATTCAACACGTTGTTGTTTTCGTTGTTGTTGTTTGTTTTCAACTAATTGAAAAAAAAAAACAAGTAATTTATTTGACTCTTAAAAAGATAAATGTATCCACATATTTGTGAGTAGGAGGAAAATAAAAATCCAAATGCTGATCTTTAGTAAATTCATTGTCACAATACCTAACCAGCGAGCTACCAGCTGGGCCGCACAGTAAATACCTCCCACCAACGTGAGTCAGATATCACACCTCTATTACCGTGTGTTACCATCACACGAAAGAGAGGTCGAAATAATCAGCTAAAAGTGCCGGTGCTGTTAGCTGAGAGACGATAAACATTTCAAATTATTAACCAACTACTGATACTGCTTTATATACAGTCAGGTAACTGTATATATCACGTAGCTCCACCTTTTCATTCTTAAAAGTTCATTTTCACAAATATGATTTGCAGTGGTGGAGTGAAACTAAGTACATTTACTCAACTAGCCTACTGTGCTTAAGTATGAATTTGAGGTACTTGTACTTTACCTGAGTATTTTCTCTTCATGTCACTCCATTTCAGACGGAAATATTTTACTTTTTAATTTACTACATTCATCTAAATGCTTTAGTTACTTTATAGAGCAAGATTTTTTAAATAAAAAACATAAAAATAGTTAATAAAATATGATATAAATTTTTATATAAATTAAGTTACAAGTATAGCTGCAACAAATTAGTTGATTAATCAACCAGTCGGTTATCATTATTTGCCAATTATATTAATAAACTAAAAGTCTTTTTAATTCATTTATTTTTAAATAATTTTGAATTTCTGGGATGTTTTTTTTACCTTTTTTTTAAAGAATAATTTGGGATTTTCTTGGGGTGTAATAAAAACATTTCAGTTTGTTTTTAAGTAATTTGATAATAATTATAATGATAACAAGTTATGGGGTGTTTTTATTTTATTTTCTAATAAGTTTAAGTTTAGAATTTTTTTCATCTTTAATGTTTATTTTTCCTTTTACAATTTTGATTTTGTTTTTTCTCATTTATTTGTTTGTTTTTGTTTCAATTTTTCTTCTTTTTCTTTTAATACTTTAAGGACCTTTCCTTAATATACTTACTTTTATTTTAGTAAAATGTTCAGTGCAGGACCTTTAACTTGTAACAGAGTATTTTTACAGTGTGGTATTATTACTTTTACTTCAGTAAAAAGATCTAAATACTTCTTCCACCACCAGTGATTTGGTGATTTAAAATCACTGTACGTGTGAATAGACTGTATACCTTTATACTGTACAGACTTCTGCTCTATTTGTATGTATATATAGTGAAATGATAGTTTTACAACTATGAACTGTTATATGATAATAAATAATAATAATTGTACCTTTTAATAGGCGTAACTTCTCATATATTTTGAGTACTGACAGCTTTATACTTTGTTAAACTGGTAAAAATGATTCGTTAGATTCATAGCTGAGTTTGTGAGACGAGAGCAGTTTAAAAATTGTTCATCAAAGACAAAAATGAACCTTGAATTTTTGAATTCAGTAATCTGAGTACGTCCTCCAGTGCTGATTTTAGATGTTTTTCTCCTCTTTCAGTGGCAGGCCATCTCCCTGACGGTGATCGAGAAGGTGCAGATAGCCGCCATTATTCTGGGTTCCCTTTTCCTCATCGCCAGCATCTCCTGGCTCATCTGGTCCTCCCTCAGCCCCTCGGCCAAGTGGCAGCGTCAGGACCTGCTCTTCCAAATCTGCTACGGCATGTACGGCTTCATGGATATCGTCTGCATAGGTAAAGGACAAAGTGGACACCAAAATGTGCAAAAATAAAAACACACGTCAGCGTTATAAAGAGCTGTAGCTGCAGGGTCAGTCAGACGGGAGTTTGTTTACGTTCTAGATTTTGTATGTTTATATTAAACTCTCACGTGTAATGAACCTTTTTGAATTTAAACATATGGACAACATGTAGACCCTTTTTCATATACATTTTTTCATTTTCCTATGAATGAGTCCACATCTCTATTCTGGCAGCTCAAAAAGGCAACAAATAACAACTTTGACTTGTCATACTTACATCATATCTAGAAGTTTTTATTTTTTAGACCCTGAAATTGTGTGTAATATCAGTCAAATACTGTATTTGTAGCAGGAAGTATGGAAATTTCCATATGAGCATACTTTCGAGGACTCTCTGAGGCCCCAAAACCACCCATTTTGCTTTTTTCTTCCATTTTCAACATTCAGAAATGAAAAAAAGACATCAGCTTATGCCTTTCCATCATTTTGATCCAAGCGTGTAGGTTTTGTTTCAACTTTGGGGAGCGCACATATGAAATGGGGGATTTGAGGTCCTCCACCAGAAAACCTTGAGCAGCAAACACGTAATTTCCTGCATTTTGGGAAATGTTTATGTACCGATTTGTGCCTCTTAGGGGTGTAAATCACTATTTTTATCCTGATATTATACCGATTCTTTGGACAACGATAAAATAACTGCCGATATCACAAAGTCTGCCACGATCCAATCCGATTCAGGGGCCTGCGATCGATATGAGTCGATTTCATATGATCATTTAACAGAGTCGGTTACAGAAGATGCTGCTGCTCTTTTGTTTTTGCTTCTGGCCATAAAAGATAAAAAAGAACACATAAATAATGTAAATAATTATAACCGATTAAATGCAGTAAAGTTTACTTTAAATTGACTCCACTGACACACGTTTGTCAGCATTTAGGCCTTTCTGCCAGAAAGACAGAACCGCACGATTTTTCAGCCTAACATTTTCGAAGTTAGCGTAGTGAGATGTGCACAGACGGGCACGCAGTTTGTCCGGAGCATTTTATCTCGTAACGGCATTGTTTATATATGACGTGCTTTGTCTGTTGTCCAAAATATTTCCACACTGCTGATTTATTTCCGAGTAAATAGCGTTATCCTCGTCGTCTTTTTCCTGGCTGTTTGCTGTCATCTGCCTGGTGCTGTTTGACACTGACACAATTTTTTTATAAAAAAGGTGTACCTTAAAGATAATCATCGAATCAATCCAGATCTATGGATAGTTACACCCTTACTGCCTTTTTGGCATCAATTAAAGTTGGAAAAATCTCAGTGTTTATCAAAAAAAGTACACCTGTACTTTCACCCCTTTTAAGAGAGTTACAACAGCTTTTTTAGGGGGCGAACATGAAAAGATTCCCTGTGCATTTCTCAAAATTCAGCCAAAAATATTTACAGAACTCATTTTCCTTCTCAAAAATAAAAAGTGATATTTGAACAAAACCTAAACTGTAAACGGAAACCTCTATCTGATCCGACACAGAGTGACCCAGCAGCAGTTATGGATGAATAATATAAGAACATCACATGAAAAGATGGGCGTAGTAGAGGGTTTATGTTACAGAGCACGGAGGGAAGCATTATGCAACAAAGGAGCTCTGCAGCAACACAAAAATATATTAATAATCATAGGTTGCATTATGCAAGGACAAACTAAAAAACATGTATTCAGTTCACATTCTGTTGGTTGTTAAGGTCGCACAAAATTACACAGAAACAAAACTAAATAAGCAGATGGTGTAAAGGTAGGCGATGACAAATACGCTGAAAAAAAACAACAACAAAAAAAAAACAGCTAATTTTGATGATGTCGCAGAGAACAAGAGATTCTGTTTTTCGAGGAGCAACCTGGTTGACTGTTCTCGTGTAACTGTGAGTTGCCCGTGTAAGACAACACTGAGAACAGATGGCATCAGATATCTGCACTGTGATTATTGCCAACTGTCTATTCTCATCCACGGGCGCGATGGAAACTTTCCTACCTATGATGCTGATTCTTGCTCATGCTTTGAATTTTGCGTTTTTTACTAGAACATGTTGACATGCTTTCATGGCCAAAAAACACTTTGTTTTGCTCATAAAGTCTGTTTTGAGACACGTGTATTCAGCCACACTCCAAAAAAACTGCTCCGACTGGTCAGCGTCTCCAAATCTTCTGCATCTCGACTTCTCTGCTGTGCGGAGCTCGGGAGCCACTGACCGAAAAAAATATAAATCAAGGCCACGTTTAACTAAACTGAGCGCCTGAGATGCTCTTTCGCGGCCTCATGCCCTCGTTTTGGTTGAGTCATGTGTTACAGATATAATTCTTTCATCGTTTTGGTTAATTTGTGGCCACGAAATAATCAAATCATTAAATTCGGAGGCACTTGTGTTATGTTGATAGCCAGAGACTCTTTGATTGAGTATGACTTTATAGCTTGGGGATGAATTTTGTAAAAGATTATTATTGTTGGTAAAAAGCGATGATCAAGGATATCGAGAGCTTCTGGGCTGAATCATCGGTAATATGCTCAGCAGATGCTATCGTCTTTAACTGCGGTGAACTAGAGAACCCCGATATCGTCCCCAAAATCTGTTAGAATTTCAGCACATCCAGTTCCCTTGTCTACACGTGAAATGTTTTTTGGGACGTGTTTTTCCGTTTGAAGCCTCAAATAAGGTCTGAACACAAGCTTAAGAGACGTTTTGTTCTACAATATAAAACACGTCAGTAAAAAACTCACGAACTTTAAAGCTACGATGTGTTTTATTTACGCAATAACTGCATAACTGCAGTTTATAACTCCAAATCAATGCTGAACAAATGAGACGCACCTCTTTTTCATTCATTTCAGCACTTTTTGTATTTGATATTAACAGTTTTAGAAACAATGCTGCATCTTGTCAGTAGCTCCAATGTCTCATGACCAAGAGACTCCAAACCAATGCCGAACTGTTTAACTATGCTGGACAACTTTTTGTTTATTTCAATGCTTTTTGCGTTTTATATTCCTATTTTTAGGTTTTTTTTGATAGCTCCTCTGAAGAAACTGAATACTTATACTACACTGAACAAAACAGACACACCTCTGTGTCATTGATTTCAATGCTTTTTGTATTTTATACTAATATTTTTAGTAGCTGCCGTGTTATGTGAACAAGTGACTCCAAACCAATGCAGAATTGTTTAATTATTTTGGACAAATGAGACAAACCTCTGTATCATTTGTCTTAGTGCTTTAGTGATTTTTTTTAAGGTGGATCTTTTTAAGGTGGCTAAAAAGTAACAACACAAGACACATTTATGAACGTGGCGTGGAGTTTTTCTACCCGCACGCTCTTGTAAAGAAATATTGTGATTGAGTCAGACCAGTTTAAAGCCTTTAAAGAGTTTTTTGCTCACCGTGAAACTTTGGCCACGTTTATTATGATTATAAAGCATTGTAACGTTATATATAAACCTTTATTGAATCAGGTAGGTCCCACTGAGATCCATATCTCATTTTCAGGGGAGACCTGAGTACACAATAAAAAACATAAAACAAACAATTAACTGTTGAACTGTTTTACTACTTGGCTCTTTACTATAATAAAACAATAATAATAACTTTATTCGTGTAGTACCTTTAAAAACAATAGTTTACAAAGTACTTTGACAAAGTAAAGGCAGGAACTCAGCGAATAATAACATAAACACAACAAACAGAAACGTCTAAAACAGTCAAACTAAGAGGCAAACGAAATGTGCATACTAAAGGTCAACAAGATTAAAGCAAAAAAAAAAAAAGGAATAAAAGTGATAAAACAGACATCGAACAGTAATTAAAGTACTGAATCAATCAATTTTAGAAAGACAATAAAAATAATATAAAAGTAGTATAAGAAGACTTCTTGATGTTTAGTTTCTGTTCATAATTTGGTTGTTTGTTTACATATAACGACAGTAAAGTCTGATTGTATAACAGTTCCCCTTTAAACATGATGTTTATTCTTCTTTTCTGCGCAGGCCTCATCATCCACGAGGGATCGTCCGTGTATCGAATCTTCAAACGATGGCAGGCCGTCAATCAGCAGTGGAAAGTACTGAACTATGAGAAATCAAAGGACTTGGGCGACCCGCTGAGCTCCAGCAGCAAGACGGGGGCCCGCGGCTCTCGCGGTAACCCTCACGGTCTGGCCAGCAGCAGCGGGGGGCGACAGAGCAGGAGGTTAAGAACTATTCTGAACCACCACTGTGGATACACCATCTTGCACATCCTGAGCCAACTGCGGCCCAACGACCCGCGGATCGGCGCCGCCGCCAACCGGGAGGTGGTGATGAGGGTCACCACCGTATGAGTGACGGCACGGACCTCGTCTTTGTGTCCGGATGTAAATGAGAGGACAAACTCACGGACCTTAAACAGACTCCGAGTGACGCCACATTAACAGACGCTTGAGGATTTCTCCTCTTGTTTCGTAAAGCCAGATGCTCCTTTTCAATAATTAAAGACCTGATGAGAATAAGGATGCATTCAAAGACATAAGGAGGAAAAAAAAGTGTAAACAGGCTTTATAACCTAATCCAAGATGACGAGACATTTTTTCAGTTCAATATCAGGATACACAGAGACATTTTTCTTTGATTTGATCCTCTCGGTTTGATTTGTATCTCTTTCTTTTTCGGTTTGTTTTTTACTCACTTTGATTTTGTACGGATGTATGATTTTAGAGGAAATCATGTAACTCCATACATGCCAAGCATTTCCAGACAACTTATGTATAATGAAATTTCTACAAGATAAACCGATGCTGGTAAATAGACCGAAAACTGAAACAAACAAACCAACATGAGGGGAGAAACACAGAGGTGAACAATAAGTCATACAAGTTAAAAAAAAAAGCTAAAAAAAAGACAAAAAAATCATTTTAAAAAAAAGAAATCAGTAAGATTTCAGTGACACTTAACCTTTCTGCAATAAAGATACGTATGTACATTTCACAGGGAATTTTGCATGGGTATATAATTTTATTCTTCATCACATAACATAAGCACATGACAAATTTGCTCTATTTCGAATGGTGCTTGCCAAAATAAAACACTTTAGAAACATCTGATTTCATTGCACCAACTTTTTGTCGACATGACAAATGGCAGTGTGTTACAGCTATTTCAGCTAAAATACAGGTTGTTGCTGCTGTGTGCTGATTCAGATTTGATAATAAGTAAACTATTGGATTAAAAATGGGGATCAGATGATCTCTTACTACTCAGTCTCACTCGGTCTCTTCTTTACTCCGTCTGTAGCCGATGGACCGGTCTGATGTGATTTCTTGTGTAAATGTAAAGTGGAAATTGTGGTTTTGGGGGAGTACAGTGGAACTTTTTTTTAATTCAATATTTTTTTTTTTCATTTAATAACTTGTTTAAAGTGACTAAATGTTTTTTTTTTAAATTTTTTTTTTAATATTTTTTAAATAACCTCCCCCTTTTTGAAAACTCAGCTTTAGCTCAATTTCTAATTTCATGCAATTTGCTGGTTATTTATTTGCCAAGTTGGTCATTGCCTTATTTTCCTCATGTTTTTTTCCCAAAAGAAATCAAAACAATTTGCTCTGACTTCTGATAGTTGAGCTCGTGACGTCCTGTAAGCATATCAACATGCTGAAGACGTTTCGCACATTAATGTCAGTTTCATGGTGTCGCTCATCTGTCATGTTAGATTCATCATCTGGAATCATGATTGTTTGTATTTTTTATGCTGATGCATCTAGTAAATGTTAAGATATTTCACAGGACAAGTGGAAACTTTGACCTGCCGGCGGCTCTAAAGGAAAAGTCAAGAGGTCGTCAAAGTAACTGAGCGTCTTCCTCTGAGGATCATGAATATCTGTGCAGAACTTAATGAGAATTCATCCAGTAGTTGTTGAGTTTCGTGTGACACGTGATTACGAAACAGAATCATCACTAATGTTATATTAACGCCTGCTTGGTCTCCTGTGAGAAAGGGATTCAAATCCAGGTCAGGTCAGGGGTGGGGAGGGAAATTGTCTTTGCATTTGGTTTCGTGTTGTTTGTTTCAAACCCTGACAGGAGAGAAGAGTCAGTGTTTGTCTCCACCTGGTGGCTGCAGCTCTGATCTCCCTCCTTTCTGCTGCTAGAGGGCGTCAGAAACACCTGCAGCAGCTGGACACAAATCTGGTGAGTTTTTCAGTCTTTTTCTGTGTGTGTGTGTGTGTGTGTGTGTGTGTGTGTGTGTGTGTGTGTGTGTGTGTGTGTGTGTGTGTGTGTGTGTGTGTGTGTTTGTGTGTGTTGTGTGTGTGTTTGTGTGTGTGTTGTTTTTGTTTTTTTGCAAATGCATGATTTAGGACCTTATGTGTTTATTGGGATTCTTTAAGCAGCTGCCGTGTGGTTATGAATTAAAGTGACATATTTTCATTTTTTAAAACAATTATCAAGATTTTGAATTAAAGCAAATGTAACCATAAATTGACCGTTACAATGTATGTGATCTATTATCTTTAAGGTCTGTTTAGATAGATAGATGACCTGACTCTGCTTAGTTCTCAGGTCTCATAATCAAAAACCAAACCTATAATGTTTTAAACGGACCATAAAGATACAGATCATATGCAAATTAAATGGCAGCATTGTCAAATTAAAAAAAAAAAAAATTAATTTGATATTTAACTCTTTGACCTTTTTTATTATATATATAAAAGTATCTTTGAGTACCTTGAATAGTGCTCTTTCAATGAATTATTATTATTATTATTATTATTATTACCTTTATTCATCCTTAGCCAGAGACGTTTTATGTTCTGACACTTTTATTTTGAAAGAAAACATTGAGTGTATAAACGATGACTTTAATTTTGTTGTGTGTTTTATTTTGGTAACCTGTCGGTGAGTCTCGTGCTTCCTGCTGATCCGGGATCAGCTCAGACTGTTCACCGTATAACCGGGTCACGTGACAGAAACAGGAGCCCGGTGTGGGACAGCACTGCGACTTTTGTCCTCCGGCTTGTCTCCTCCTCCTCCCGTACCTGTCCGGTGAGTCAACACAGGCGGAGGGACGATGTCCAACCTGCCGGATGTCCTCAGTCTCCGTGAACTCGGAAAACAGCATGAATGCCGGTAACACCGGAATGTAGTTTCGTCGGAAGTTTTTTGAAGTCTTAAATTGAAGAAAATGTCTCAGAGGAGGAAGATATTGTCCTTTCTGCGGACAGGTGAGTCAAATTTTATTTACGTCTCATTTCCTGTCGGTCAAACTGAAGGCGGTTTGCTTGTTTTTATTTTATGGCTCTTTCTCCTTCTGTTTTACTACAGTTAAGAGGAAACTATCGCTCTTCTGTCCAAGAATAATAACTTTTAATTAAGATGAGGGCTGGCTTTAACCCTTTCAAACCTGAGCTAATTAATTCCTTTAAAAACGTCGACGGAAAGAAATGAGCAACTTGAGAAGAAATGACCAAGAAATAAGCAAGAAATTAGTAAAAAAGTACAAAAACATTACCTGAAAAACCCAAAACAAACAAAAATCACAGGTAAGTTTTTTTTTTTAAAGAAAGAAACGAAATTACCTGAAAAAGCGCCAAAAAACATGGACAGAAGGCAAAACCCAAAACAAACAAAAAACACAGGAAAGTGAAAAAAAAACAATAATAAAAAGCAAGGAAATTACCTAAAAAGGTGCTCAAATATACAATAATTCTGTCAAACAATTTCAAATATTTAGTTGTGATAAATCTAAATATAGTTCAACTAAAATGTTACCGTAGCTGATAAAAACATAATAATTTTCTAAATTAAAAATCTAAAATCAAAAAATTCTTGCAATGTGCAGGATATGTCTTCCAGGTTGGTTATTGCATTTTCCGCCAAAATTTTTAAGGTTCACAGGTTAAAAAACAGTGAAAGGCCTGTGAATGCAGCTCGAGAAAAGTGATAGGAATAAACTGAATAACCTCAGTTTATGTTCTTGTTATCAACGGTTACCTGAAATGTGATTTCCTCCTCACACGTCCCCTGATTTATTTTTTATAACATTTTTTAAAAAGCATTTATAGAGTAACAAAGTTCATATAGACCTCATCGTGCTAAATGACATTTATCATTTCCTGCCGTATAACGTCCCCATAAAGATCTCACCGGATAAACATCCTAAAAACCATCCTAAATCCGAGCTGTGACTTTTTTCTCTCTAGGAGCTCCAGATTCGCTCCATATCAGATGGCTGCAATTTGATTATTTTCACATTTATTTAGGAATATGCTCCATTAAAATATAATTTAGTGGAATGACGGGTTCTTTGTTGTGTCAAAGTCTATTTTTAAGATCTGATTAATTGTATTGATATCACTGATATATTATTTGGTTTATATTCAGTGGCCACTTTATTAGGTACAGCTTTAAAATCTAATGCAACAGCATTAAATTCCACTTTTACTGAGATAAATATGTTCACTCATGATTGACACAGTCGGAGAAATTTTAATGTATCTGTATCTTCATTATAGAGGCTGTATAGCTGAACGTATGTCACAAAAATGTGTTTCTGATATTCTTTCATGCGTTTATATCTCAGTGTAATGCCGTCCTGTTTTCACTGCAACAATAGATTAGATTAGATTAGATTAGATTACATTCAGCTTTATCATCGTGGCACAGAGTGCAGGTACTGAGACAACGAAACACACTTCAGCATTTAACCGCTCCGCTCTCATTCTTTGCCAGTGTCTCCGAATGTCTGCTCCAGTCTCATTCTCCCCCGGTGTCTCCACTTGTGTCTGCCCCGCTCTTATTCTCCGCCGATATCTCCGAATGTCCACCCTGCTCTCATTCTTCGCAGGTGTCTCCGAAATGTCCCTTCCATTCTCATTCTCTGCTGGTGTCTCCACCAGCCATGTCCACTTCGCTCTCATTCTCATAACATTTTGGGGAATGTTTCACTCTGTAGTTCCACTAGAACTCAAACAGAACATTATTTTCGACATTATTTTTGTAAAATTCAAGTTGACATAAGAAGATAAGAGAGGAAAAAAAACAGAATATAAAAATGAAATTGATTTTGCTCTTGAAAATGACTTTCTTTTACAAAAATTTTCATTTTTCCACAGATTTTCCAGCTTTTTGTCTGAAATGTCGTTTTTTTAACAAATGCATAAATTAAATCCATCTGTACTCACCACATCTCAGCCTTTCATACCCTCAGATCATCACAAACAAACAAAAAGAAATGATCGGTTATTGGTATGTTATTGGCCACGAGAAGCTGGAAATTATCGGTATCGGTTGAAATAATCATTATCATGCATCACTGATTGAAATATAAATAATCAAGAGAATTACACATATAGTTTCTTATTTTTAATAATATTTAATAATCCTCCCCAACTAATTTTCAGATAATTTACTTTTCACCTTAACGCCTTTTTTAAAAAATTTAAAAAATTTTTTTTTTGCAGTTTGCAGGACATTTCTTGCAAAAATGCTCATTGTGTTTTTTCTTGTTTTTTAAAAAAAATAATCACAGGTTTTAGAGGTTTGAATTCTAATGAAATGCGTCTAAATGCAACACAAGAAAACAGATGTCTATTCAGGGGTTAAAATGTTTGAAGACGCCAAAAATACCTTTGCAGAGGAGAAACATGCTGATATTATAACATCATTTTGCAAAGTAAACTCAGACTAAGGTTTTTTCTCCTTTTTCTCTTATCCTTTTTAATGAGTCGATTAATCTGGTTTGTGTCTGATGAAATAATGCTGCTGTCTTCACACCGGGCTTCGGGGGGGTGGATTATGTTTTTTTTTCTCATGGCTCTGTGTGTGTGGAGGATTTTGTTTAGTTGAAGTTATAATCTCAGTTTAATGACCTGTTTGCAGTCAGAGAGCCGCCTCCGGAGAACATCCACATCTCCTGTCTGCCTCCCAGCGTTCCCACAGATCACCAGCCACAACAAACTGGAGAACCAGGTGAGGACGTTTGTTTTGTCGACACTTTTTGTTTTTGTTGTGCGTCCGGAGAAATGGCTCCTCTGACACTGAAGCATCACGCTCTTTTTTTTTCTTCTCTTAAACCAGAACAAACTGTTTGTGTTCATTATTTTAATAACCGACTCTGTGTGTGCAGCGCGGCTCAAAGGATTTTAAATGCCATCTTTAATTCAGATGGAGGTACCAAAACAATAATTAATAATAATAATAATTAAAATTTTGTTTAGATATTAATGGGGACCAGAGGATAAAACCTAATCCTTGACATCAACTAGTAATATTGATTCTTTATATTTTATTTTTATTTTAATGATCACCAATAAAAATTGATACATTAAAATGTGTTTTTACTTTCTAAAACCTCAGCGAGCTATTTTTAATTTTTTTTTTTATTTATTTATTTAAATATGAGAGTCTTGTATTAACATTTAATTTTGGTTTAGTTTGCAGTTAAGATTTGAGTTATATATGTTAATCTTATATCTGTCTCTAAAGGCTCAACTGTGCTGCAAAAACCATTTTTAATATCTCAAACAGGAAGATTTATTTAGTATATTTATCAAATATAATAAAGATTTTGTTCTGCTAATGAACAGCAACTTTCTTTTTCAATGCTGTTATCGGATGTGTAAAAGTGTCGGAGTTGTTTGTGTTTACTGTCATGTGAGATTAGTGTGTGATGTTGTTTACGTGATGCTTCATGTTTCAGTCGATGGCGTGGAGGGAGAGAAAGCCGTGATCCCGACCACACACACACACACAGTGTCCTCCCCGTCGGTCTTCCAGCAGAAACAGAACAATGAACCTGTTTCCAGTACTTACTTTGACGAGCGTGTCCCTGTCCCCGAGGACGGCGGCGAGGTAAATCCACGAGTCTGTCATGTTTATTCATTTATTTATTTAATTTTCTATTGATTTATTTAACCAGAAAAACCTCTTGACATTAAAAAATCTCCTTTTTAAGAGTGTCCTGACCAAGATAGGCAGCAACATAAGTTAAAGACAGACAACATGGAACAAAAATACAAAATCAAAATACACAACTCCAAAACAAACAATACAAAACGCAGGAAGAACACAAAATAAAGTTAAAAATAAAGTTTGACATCATCGGCGTCACAGCTCGTGTTTCTGTCTCTTGCAGAGGTGTTTCAGCTTCGGTAAGCTGTGGGCCTTCACTGGGCGGGCTTTCTGATGAGCATCGCCTACCTGGACCCAGGAAACATCGAGTCGGACCTGCAGTCTGGGGCTAAAGCTGGCTTCAAGGTAACTAAAATAATGCTTCGACTACAACGGCTGACACTGACTGTTGTGTTAACTAAACACCACTTTTCTTTCACTTGATTATGAATGACCCGATGAAGTTATAAGTATGATTTTTAATCTGGATGTTTGCAGATGTTGATATAACGTGATATGACAAATATTAAATAATCTGTCTGATGTTCAGTGTTTCACTGTTTAATCATCACATGAGAACAAGCTTTTCATGGGTCAGGCTTTATTTTAATGTTCCTAAATTTCTAATATGGAGGTTTCATTTGAGATGCTACGAGATTTGGTGCTTAGTATAGTTATAATACAGAGAAAATTTATTCTGTAGACCTCCAGTTAATTAGTTGCAGTTAAATGCTATGCTAACATAGCAAATAAAGAATCTTACAATTTTAAGAAATAAGAACAAGGAGACGCAGGATCAGTAAAGACACATCTGTGTCTTTTATCTGCACATCTGTAAATTATGATTTATTCTTTCAAAGGTCACATGATCTCTCTGTAAGAACCGACGAGGACAAAATGAGCTTGTTTGCTTTTAATCAGGAGAGACTGTAAATAATGTGAGCGTGGTGGCAAATATAAGCTCCTGGGAATAACTTGACCAGGAGGATAAAAACAACATTTAATTACAAAATAAACACCTTCTTAGCAAACGTTTGATTATCCTGTCCTCTCCTCTCACGCTGCTGTTTGTTCGGTTTCACTCATTTAAACGACTTCCTGAGGGACGGGTCACTTCTGGTCTCTCCCTGCGTCTCTCTGACAGTAAAGATACTCGATACTGCAGGTCAAAGTTTAACAAAGGCGAACTTTGGCCTGCAAAGACTGGAAACACATTCTTGAATTAATTAGTGCAGAAGTCGAACAACAGAACTACATCAGCCAACGATCAATCACAGAAACAGTGAAAGATGACATAAAGTTATTTTCTCTTCTCTCCTCTTGCTGTCTGTGAACGTTGCCCTTATGTTTTTAACCCTTTCAAACCTGAGCAAATTGGCCTGACTCCTTTTAAGAACGTAAGAAGACGGCAATGAGTAACTTTACAAAAATGACCCGAAATGTTTGCAAGAAATTACAATAGAATTACCTAAAAATCTGCAAAACAAAAAAAGTTTTAAAAAAAATCAAACAAGGAAATGACCTGAAAAAAATTTACCAAAAATAGATTTTTTTTTTCTATAACACAATTTAAATAATAATACTTAAGTTAATCAGAAACACCATTTTATGGAATTTTTCCCACTTTTTTCCCTAATAATTTTCTCTCTCTCTCTCTCTTTTCTTTTTTCAGTTCAAAATACCAAAAAATTTACAAAACAAAAACAAGGAAAAAAAAATCTAACAAGGAAATGACCCAGAAAATTGTACTAATACTTAAGTTAATTATAAACACTATTTTATGGATTTTTTTTTGTAAATAATAATTTTCTCTCTGTTTTCTTTTTCATTTCATTTTTCATCATCTTTTACTAATTTCTTGCTTGCATTTTGTATTGCCTTTTCAAAGACATTTCAAAGGTTTAGATGCTTGTGAAAGCTGAGTTACTCATTCACATATTCTTCTCTTTTTCAGAAAAAGTGAGTATGAAAAGCGATTTGTTTGTCACAAACACTGCACACTAACCAGCGTCCCTCAGAAGTGTTTAAAATCCTCTTTTGAAACTGTGAGATCGTCTGACAAAGTGAACATAAATGCAGGTTAATTATCACGGCTCTTTGTAACGGTTCAGCACACAGAGACTCGGCCGCAGGACTCAGAGGCAGAGCAGTTTAAAGAAATCGGTCGCTCGCTCTGTGAGATGTTCACAGCTCTCGATCAATCAGTGAAACAAGACTGGAGCGCAAAAACCGGGTAGTTTATTAATCGATCGGACAGAAGACCGAAAAAACAGCTGGTATATATACAGCATATGAACAGGGTCGGGTAGTAATGGATTACATGTGAGATCGGGGATTACGTAATCAGGTTACCAAAAAAAAGTATAATTACATTGGAAAAAATCTTCAAAATGTAGCAATTTGAACCTTTAGGGACTGTTAATGCACGTTTAAGATTTATATACTGAGGAGACTGATTTGGAAACTGTGCGTTTTTGGGATAAGCACAACGGTTTGATTTTCAACGTTGGGCTCAAACAGAGAGAGGAAAAAAATGCATTTACAAATACATTCATTTGAAATTTAAACTGCTTAGTTTTTACCTTCCTTTTTTGTTTTTGTTGTTGTTGTCTTCTTGCTTTTTATTATTATTATTTTTAATGTTGTTTTATTCTGGGTTTTTAACAAGGATTTATTATTATATTACATATTATATATTAATATTATTATTACTATTTTTTAAAAAATTTAATCAAAACTGTAATTATTAAAAAATAAAATAAAATAACAATAATCTTTATTTGTATAGCACCTTTCATACAAGTAATGCAGCCCAACGTGCTTTACAAAAAAGAAATTGCATGTACCAAGTGCTTCACATCAAAACACATAAAAGACAAAAAGACATAATAAAACCTGCAGGTAAAAATAAAATAAAATCAAAATAGAATACATAGAATGCGTCTTAAAATGGATAAAACCTACATGATAAAACAAGTAAAAGTAAGATAAAAGAAGGATACAAACTGACACAGAATGCAGAACATAAGATGGAAAATAAAATAAAACCCACTGACCTTATAGATAAAAAAAATAAGCACAAAAATAGAGTATATAAAATGCAGAAAATTAAGGAAAATACAACATCTTGAGAAATAACAAAACTCGCTCTCGTGTGCTCAGAAAAGCATTTCTTTTTCCTCAGAGTGACTCAGCTCAAACTCCTCACGGCAGATATTTTGGGCTCAGTTTCAGGTTCCTGTTACTGACATGTGCACGCTGGCTCACTGTAACTGGAAATGATCCATCACTGACGAATCGTGTTTCACCTGTTTCACCAACTCAGACTGTCTGTGCCTCCTCAAAACTTTTACAGCATTTACTTCCCCTGATATTATATTATCCTGTGATTGTGTTATATTTTTAACTTATCATCATTACTTTTAATATAGGTCTTGTTTCAGTTTTCCTTGTGTGACTATTTTATGCACTTTTATATACTTTATATCTGTTTTAAATTCAAGAGTTTGACTTTTATTGGGATTCTACCTGTTTTATATGAGCTCAACTCCTTTATTAGCGTCTTATCAGCTCATACACACGGTGATTTTTTTTAATCTTAATTTTTATCTGCTTATATGAGCCTAATTCTTTGATCTACAATTTACTTACTTATTTATGAAACTGTCTTTTTGTGCTAGCACCCCCATATGTTCATGTACGCACTGCTATTCTTACGTTCTTAATTTTGGTATGTCATAAGGCGGGGCGAGGGAGGGGCTAGATGGGTTTCTGATATTTTGTTTTTATTCTGTAAATATTCTAATCTGGAAAACACTTTGTTCTTCAGCTTGAAAAGTGCTATATAAATTAATATTATTATTATTATTTAATATTTTTTTTTTTTTTTTATTATTATTATTATTATTATTATTATTATTACTTCTACTGCTGTTATTTTTATTACAAAATTTGTGAAATTCATTCACACAAATGTGAGTTTGTTTGTTTGTCAGTTTGTACAAAGGACACAATTTTTTAAAAATTATTTGTGGATATAATTTAACAAACTCAGAATCATATTGTCTTATTGTTCTCTTATTGTTCTCTTATTGTTCTCGTCTGTCAGCTCCTCTGGGTGCTGCTGGCCGCCACCATCATCGGCCTGCTGCTGCAGCGGCTGGCGGCTCGGCTCGGCGTCGTCACCGGGATGCACCTGGCCGAAGTCTGTAACCGCCAGTACCACACGGTGAGTTCTGAAAACACTCAGCATGTTCTTTTTATCAATAATATTTTAGTAATTTTACATTGACAAACAAAAAAATAGCATCATTGTAACTGCATCATTATACAGCCAGCTCTGAGCTCTGCTGTTACAGTCGCTGCAGCTGTTGGATTATGGGATCAAAACCTTCAATTAAAACCACATGTGAGCTGAAGATATAAATAAAAAACTGTGAGAACATGTGTTTAATGTAAAGTTCATCCAGAGTGAGATAATTAATAATATATTTATAAATCCTGATGGTGTAAAAATGTCTCTGCTTCCTGAATACCCGAGGTGAAACTGCTGTTAACCTCAATGTTTAAAAATCACTCTTCTGTTCTCCGTTTCTGCTGCACGCAGTTTAAGAGGTCGCAGTATATGTGAGAGCAAATGTTCAGGGAGCTACATGAGCGAAGCGCTTTCTTAAGATTACAGTTCAAACAGTTTTGTAGTTGTGGGTTAAGTTTTTGTTGTGCTCAGGCGAGGGGTCGACAGATTATCGGGCTGATATTTGGCATTTTGCTGATTGTCTGTATCAGCGTTTTATTTTAATGATCAACAATAAAATGAATTAATTAAAAAGTGCAAAGAAAGTGTCGGCATGCGGGGAACTTTTACTTTGTGAAAACCTCAATGACCTATTTAAAGAAAATCTTTTAAAATATATTATTTTGTATTTGAATTTTCACTGAACTTTATGAAAAAAAGTTGCAGAGAACTTGCTGTATATGATGTTAAAAGTTTCAGTTTAAACATTTGTTTAAGGCATTTAAACAAAGTTTTGTCTTGGAGTTTGTTATATTCCAAATTCTAAATTTCAACAGAAATATTTTCATTTTTATTTTAAAAAAGGTTCCAAATTATTGGTCTCATTAAGTACTTATAATCTGTATCGGCCCTTAAAAACCAAATATCGGTCGACTCTTAGTTTATACCTAAATTAGGCGTGTGTCCTCACACAACAAGTCAAATGGGTGCAAACAAGGACAGACCATAATAATTTAAGTTTTACAAGCAAATTAGCACCTAATTGTGAAATTCAGTCACTATTAAACACTTAATTTACAGTAAATTCTACTGAGTTAAATGCACTGAAATATTTCACTTTGAAAACCCACTAAATCTGAAGTTGTGTGATTTAAATTCCCCGCTTTGAAATTTCCAGAATGTAATTTTAGAGGTGCAGTGTTTAGGATGTCGGGGGATATAGAATAGAATATAATAGAAATACTTTATTAATCCTAACCGAGCAGCAACTGAATAAAATATTTATGAAACAGGCAAAATAATGCAAGTATATATACAAAGGAAGGTACTTAACGTAGAATAAAATAGAATAGAATAAAATAAAATAACAATAATAATAAAGACATGTACAGTATGTACAGAGAACAAACAACAAACAAAAAAAAGATTAAAAAGAGAAATAAAAAAGAAAAAATAGGTGTGCATCGGCAGAACTGAAATATAATATAATAAGTATGTTTTCTTTAGTGTATAATCAACCGAAAATAATCAAGCATCCAGTAAAACAGGCTAAAATGAATAAATAAATAGTCAATAAATAAATAAATAGGTAAAATTCCATTTTAAAAATGTCTTGGATACTTAATTAATTCTGATATGTAATATTGATACTAAGCTGCGTCACCTGTCCAGGTGCCTCGGATCATCCTGTGGTTGATGGTGGAGCTCGCCATCATCGGCTCAGACATGCAGGAGGTCATCGGCTGCGCCATCGCTTTCAACCTTCTCTCCTCCGACAGGTGACGTAAACAAACATTCATTCAGTGACCGCTGTGGTGGGTAAAGTATTCAGATACTTTGCCTAAGTAAAAGTACTCATAAAATACTGTTCACCCACAGGATCCCTTTATGGGGCGGCGTCCTCATCACCATCATCAACACGTTTTTCTTCCTCTTCTTAGACAAATACGGTAGGTTGTGTTTGTACTCTTACAGTGAAATATGTCGCCACAGCAACAAACGAAACCTCATTTTTGTGTCTGCAGGTCTCGGAAGCTGGAGGGTTTCTTCGGTTTGCTCATCACCATCATGGCCATCACCTTCGGATACGAGGTACAAGTACTCACATATCTGCACACATGACTGAGTAAAGATACGTCAAACATGTTTTCCACAATGTTTCTCCTCCTCTTCAGTCGACTTTTTATAACATCCAGCGTCAGAGCTAAATAAGACACAGACACATCAGTGATCCACGAACTTTGACAGAAAAAATAACCACAGGTGATTTATATATATACATAAACACACGAAAGGGGGTAAATGATAATAAATAAATAAATAAAAAAGAAAAGAAAAGAGAAAAAAAATATTTAAATTAAATGAAGATAAATTATATTAAAAAACATTTTAAAAAAATATATATATATACACACAAAAGGGGGTAAAATGATAATAAATAAATAATATAAATAAATAATAAAAAAGAAAAGAGAAAGAAATACTTAAATTAAATAAAGATAAATTAAATAAAAAAACATAAAAAATATATATATACACACACAAAGGGGTAAAATGATAATAAATAAATAATATAAATAAACAAAAAAAGAAAACAACAGAAGAAAAATAAAAGAAAGTTAAAATGAAAATGAATTAATTTTTTTTTTAAAAACATGAATATATAAACAAAAACTTCAGTAAATGTCATCTGGCTCTGAGGCCACCAGAATCTCATCTGAACAGTACTTTCTTTGTACAGTTATTGTCTTGAAGCTGGCATTGAAAAACAAAGGCTTCTCCAAGTATTAATTAAATTTCTTTTGGCATGTTCAGTACTTTTTTTTCTTGTGTCAATCCACTTTATTGCTCATATTTTTTATGGACTGAGATGTTACAATTTCCTCATCAGTGTTTCATTGAGTTAATAGCTACATGAATACTGAACTGAATCTCAAAAAGGATTTTCAAATCATTAAATTCTGTTTTCATGTGTTTTTTACGGAGCGTCCTCACTTTGTCAGAATCGGGTTATTACGACTTCCTTTGAGCCTCCTCTCTGGTTTAATTTGAACGTCACAAACATCTGATGAACTGCTATCTCTGCCAGTATGTGATGGCGAGTCCAGACCAGGGCCAGCTGCTGAAGGGGATGTTCGTGCCGTACTGCGAGGGCTGCGGGCCGGTTCAGCTGGGTCAGGCCGTGGGCATCGTGGGAGCCGTCATCATGCCTCACAACATTTACCTCCACTCTGCTCTCGTCAAGGTGCGATGGATATACAGTGTTCCCCTTTTTTAAATTCAATTTTATTAATCTGCTGCATGAAACAAATCTGTCACGTGTCCAAATGTCGCCACAGTCTCGAGAAGTGATCGATCGAACAAGAAAGAGGTGAAAGAGGCCAACAAGTATTTCTTCATCGAGTCGACCATCGCGCTGTTCGTCTCTTTCCTCATCAACGTGTTCGTGGTGGCCGTTTTCGCCAAGGCTTTCTACGGACACACGAACCAAGATGTGGTGAGTGTCTCTCTGCAGCCGCTCTCGTGACAAAATAAGAGTGAAACATGAAAAATGTGTTTTCTTCGGCTGCTGTGCTGCAGATGTGTGTGTTATTTTTCATTCCAGTACAGCGTCTGCAATCAAACAGGAAGTCCTTATTTAGAGATTGCAGATCTGTTTCCTCTCAACAATGAAACTCTGGAGGTGAACCTTTACAAAGGGGTGAGTTTCACTATGCAGCTAGTGCCACAGAGCAGTTTAACCCTTTGAAACCTGGATCAGCATCACTTTTCTTGTGCTCCTCTCGGACGCCTTTTTATTATGAGTATTTAAACCTTTGAAGCCCAAACTGATTTTATTTCTTTCAAAAACATGGGGAACAAACCTGATGAGCACCTCGGCAAGAAATCGAATCAATCAGACTTTACTTGTCTAGCACTTTTCATACAGATGAACTGTAACACAGTGCTTTATACAGTGAAACCAAAATCTACCCTCACCCCCTAAAACACACATGCACACACACGCACACACACACACGCACACACACACACACACACACACACACACACACACATGCAAAAGCAAATAAAAACACAAGAAACTGTACTCATTAAAACCGGGAGTTGAGGAAACGCTACCATAAGTGAGAAAAACACCAGAGCAGGATAACAAAAGGTAGTAAATAAAAAGTAAATAAATAAGGAAGAAGATAAAACGATAATAAATAACATAATAATATAAATAAAAATAAATAGATAAATAGGTAGATGGATAAATAAGCAAATAAAGTGTTCCACATATTGCAAAAAAAATAGATTTAGAAAAAATTACAGAGAACAATATTTAAAATTATGATAATTACACATTTAAAATTGTATGTAATTATATTTTTTAAGCAGTTTTTTTTAAAGTTTTTCCTTTTTTCCACTTTATTGTTTTGTTTTTTTATTTTGTTTTTGCTAATTCTAGTTACATAAATAAACTTTTGAATGCAGGACTTTTGCTTGTATATGAGTATATCTACATGGTGATATTGCTACTTTTACTGAAGTGAAAGAGTACTTCTTCCACCGCTGCATGTGGGTTATGCTCCCAAATCTCTACACTTCCTCTAAAAAGTACCCGTTTGTGACGCAGACTTTCTGTTTTGGAATCGAAAAAATGTTACAAGAAAAAAGTGTTACGCTCTCCACCAACTCCTGAGGGAAATATCTGTCTGTTTAGCTGCTAAATGCTCCACAGTATAGTTTAGTTTTAGATCTTTATTTTGAACATGTAAAAAATAAAATAATCATAAAAAAAAGTCAGAAAAACAACACCAGGATGCCCATCAGACAAATTCAGTAAACAACATAATACTGTAAGTATTTCAAGTCCAAAAAGGAGTAAGATGAAGTACCCCCCCTCTTTTTTTTTCCATAGTAATACTTTTAAACTGGTGGTGTTCCTGCCAAAACAATGAGCTGAAAGATGCTAAAACGCTGTTTAGTGGAGGCAAAAGTGGGTTAGGTGCGCGTGTTTTTAGAGGCTCTGTGGGAGTTTTTTCTGGTGACGTAACGCTGCTGAGGTTTTGTTGACCGTCTGATCGTCTGTTGCCGTGTTTGTTTGCAGGGAGTGGTGCTCGGCTGTTTCTTTGGCCCTGCAGCGCTCTACATCTGGGCCGTGGGGATCCTCGCAGCTGGTCAGAGCTCCACCATGACGGGAACGTACTCCGGCCAGTTTGTCATGGAGGTCAGTGCAGGAGGGAGGAATCAGCCGTGCACAAAAACACACATGAAGCACAAAGAGTAGAAGTATCATTGTTGTCCTCTACCTTCATCACAGTCGCACATCAGTCTGTTGTTTTACTGAAGTTTTTGCATCAGTTGTGTCTTAGTGTTGGTAGCTTTACATCAAAATCTTTAATGTGGGATCATGTTTTGTTTATTTAACCCTTTGAAACCTGGGCAAACTGGTTTGATTTGTTTCAAAAACAGGAGAGGGGGCAACATGCAGTTTAAGAAGACGTGGCTCAAAAGTTAGTGAAAAATTAATTTTAAAAAGGCTTACAAGAAAATAAGCTAAAAATCAGCAAGAGAATATATTTTCAAAAATAATGGTGAAAAAAGTGAATTAAATAGGGCTGAAAAAAAATCAGAATTTTTTTTTCTATTTTATTATATTTCTTTCTGTGCCATAATTTTAGATGTGAAATTATTGTAATTATTTATATCATTTTTAAGACATTTTTACCTTTTTTTTTTTTAAAACCTTTTTTTAATGTAAGTTTCTTTCACATTTCACTATTTCTTCTTTTGCAATTTATGGATATTTCTTACCGAGTTGGTTATTGCTTTTCAAAAGAAATTAAACCAGGTTGCTCAGGTTTCATTGAGTCAAATAGCTTGTTTTAGGCATGTGAACGCAGTGCAAGAAAACCACTGATGATCCAGGTTTCAAAGGGTTAAGTGAGGTAATTATAGAAGGTGTCAGGTAGATTTATTGGTCTTTTTTTTTAAAAAAAAAAAAAACGCAAAATAACATTTATCCTTGATCCTGCTACATCTTTGGAGTTGAAGGTTGCGTTAATTAAAATCACACACTGTTTGCAAATAAATCCGTTTTTCTTGTGTTTTCCTGCCGTCAGGGTTTCTTGAACCTGCGCTGGTCGCGTTTTGCTCGGGTGTTGTTGACCCGCTCCATCGCCATCACTCCCACCCTGCTGGTGGCCATCTTCCAGGACATTCAGCACCTGACGGGCATGAACAACTTCCTCAACGTGCTGCAGAGCATGCAGGTCAGGCAGGCGTGGAAACTGGTTCACTGGCAGCTTAAGCCACACCTCTCCACCTTTGCTGCTTTTTCTGTCTTTACATCACCAAAATGTCATCACTTTTTACCTAAAAAAAGTGCTTTTCAATGAAATTAAAATATGCAAGCAAGCAGGACTGTGTTTCAATAGCTAACTCCATTTTGAACCAGCACAAACAAATAAAGGCTGGACAAAAAAAACATGTTCATGACGAATTTGAAAAAAAATTTAGTTTAATGTACATTTCTGCAATAGTTATTCCATCAGCGCATTAACCTTTTGATACCCGAGCAAGCTGGTTTGATGAGAACGATGAGCGCCTTAACGAGAAATGACCCAAACAGCAAGAAATGAATAAAAAGTTAGAAGAAATGTACCTGAAAATAGAAAAAAAAATTGAAAGAAAATTACCTCAAGGAAGTTTTAAAGAAAAAATTTAAAAATGTAATAATTAAGGCAATTATATTATATATTGCTAAAATTTTATAATTCACCCCAGCTAATTTTCAGATTATTTCCTTGTTACTTTTTTTTTCATTCCTTGCTGAGTTGCTCATCATGTTATGAAATCAAACCAGTTTTCTCAGGTTTCAGAGATTTGAATGCTGGTGAAGAAAACTGATGTCGATCCAGCCGTTAAAGCGTTAAAGCAACTACAAGAAACTTTTCATTTTGTGTTGATTTCAGTGGCCCCGGCGGACAAAAGCGAGAGTTTTTCCACGAGCAGCACAGCCTCATGTTGTAAAGAAGAAGGCCACTATTTGAGAATTTAGGAGGTCTTCAGTGAGATCAGGATATATTCATTCAGCTGACATTTCCAAAACATTCATTCGTCTTTTCAGCCTGTCTCTGTAGGAATGACAACCTCGTTTCTCTCATTAAATGGTTTAATATATCACAGATTCATTTTTCTCTCACAGTTGCCATTTGCCCTCATTCCCATCCTCACTTTCACTTTCACCAGTTTGCCGTCTCTCATGAATGAGTTTGCCAACGGATTGTAAGTTTATCTCCAACATAAAGACACAAAGACAAATGATGATTGTTTGTCCTTTAAACGCAATCATTGTCTCTTGTCCTGCAGAGTCTTTAAGATCGGAGGAGGCATCGTGATCTTGATCGTGTGTGCCATCAACATGTACTTCGTCGTGGTCTATGTGACCGACCTCAACAGTGTGTGGCTGTATGTGCTGGCGGCGCTCCTCTGCATAGCATACCTGACATTTGTGGGATATTTGGTAGGTAACATTTGGAGAGCAGGTTTAAGTTGTTCCACTGCAAAACCTAAAACCGGTTTCAGCAGCTTCAACCACTCAGACAGCACAGACCGTGTCAGAAGATACAGTCACAGAAGATACAGAGCTGCACGCTCTACAAATTTAGATTTGTTTTGTCCTAATGAACTGGAAAAATATATAACCCCTTTTCATGCACTGTGGTTAAAAGTTTCATGTAAAACAAGAGGAAAATCTTATTTATCAGAATAAAAAAAAAATTGATGAACTTTGGAAACAGTAAAATGTCTCTTAAATTAACACGTACCAATCAGGAAGAGATGTAAAATGGGTCAAAAGGACAAAGTCAGAAAACACATAAAACAACTAGAAGAAGACACAGAAAGGGTAAAAAAAAAAAAAAAAAGGTGTAAAACGGCTGCAAATAGACACAAAGAGACTCACGAAGACTAAGAAAGATACACAAAATGACCACAAACACACAAAGAAACTACAAAAAGACCACAAAGAGACATAAAGCATTTACAAAGAGATTCAAAATGACTACAAAGAACTAAATGCAAAGTAACTAAAAAGAGGCGTAAAGCAACCACAGAGAGACACAAAATGACCACAAAGAGAAAAACAAACGACAAAGAAATGACAGACTTTCAAAATGACTGCGCAGAGAAACAAAATTACTACAAAGAGATGCAAAGCAGCTTAAAAGAGACACAAAACGACTGCAAAGAGACAGAAAGCATTAACAAAGAGACCAAGGAGCTACCAAGAGACTCAAAATGACGACAAAGAGACACAAAATGGTCCAAAGAGACACAAAATGACCACAAAGAGGTGCAAAACAGCTACAAGGAGACACAGCAGCAACTACAGGGAGACTCAAAATGACCACAAAGAGACACAAAATGCCTTCAAAGAAGCAGCCACAAACACGGCCAGAACGACTACACACAGATGCAAAACGACCACAAAAACTGAGCCAAACAACCAAGACACAAAAAACTGTTAATAACATAACCACAAAGTAATGTGTAACAACTGCAAAAAGATGCAAAACAGCTTTGAAATGCGTGTGGCGGGGTCTTCTGCATGTCTGTCCCCAGCGGCCCTTTGTCTAATTCGTCCATGGCTGCAAGAATTAATCGATTAGTCAAACCATGGAAAATTAATCTGCAACACTTTTAGTAATCAGTTTATCATTGACTTTTTTAAAGCAAAAATAAACTTCTTCCATCCTCTAAATTGTCAGTATTTGCTCTTTGTCGTTGCGTAAAATTATGATCTTTTACTGCAGGTTTGACAAAACAGCTGATGTTTTTTTTTCATGTTATAATTTCTTTTGTTTATTAGTTTCTGTTTTTAATGTGTTGTTGTCGCCTGTTCTTACATGTTGGGATACTTCCTTTGAATGCAACTTTCAAATTAGAAAAAGTAAATAAATACATTTAAATTATACAGTTAAATCGAAAATGAAAGTGTCGTCACATCACACAGCAGTTATAGTTCACTATTTGAAGCTGGACCTCATACAGGATTTGTGATCTCTGTCTGATGAATCAGCAGATTGATTTTTGATCACTGTGTGTGTGTGTGTGTGTGTGTGTGTGTGTGTGTGTGTGTGTGTGTGTGTGTGTGTGCGTGCGCACGCGCGCTGCAGGTCTGGTTGTGTCTGATCGCTTTGGGAGTTTCCTGCCTGGATCCGTCCAACAGGAGAGGCAACGACACGACCATCCTGATGGGAGCAGCAGCCGGAGTTTGACTCCTGAATCAAGCGTGGACGTTAATTTCAAAGGTGCAGCTGTGAGCAACTTGACTGACCTTTTACTGTTTTTCTCTTCCAGCACATTTTATGTAGATGGAAAAGATGATTTTATTCAGTAATGAAGAAACATATTGTCTATATCTTGAATCACACCTCAATAACCGAATATATAAAACAATCCTGATGTGTTTTGCAACACTGTCGGGTTTACAGGTGTGAGTGAGGTTTTTACAAGTTATTTTAGTAACAGCTATTAAAGGTGTAGTTTGTAGGATTTAGTGGCAACTAGTGGTAAGATTGCAGAACCTAAACTTCTACTGCTGAGACGGATTTGTCCTTTCTGGGCCACTGTGGAAACTTGGCGGACGAGGACCTGCTCCCCATGTAGATATAAACGTCTCATTCCAAGGTAACAAAAACAGCTTTTATTCTTAAGTGATTACACACTGAAGAAAGTAGACATTATTTATGAATTTGTATATACACTTTCTGCACAAAGATTCCTCTAAATCCTACACGCTTAACCTTTAAAAATCAGATTACTAAATTAAAACTACCTCCTCGATGTGGGTAAAGCAAGAGAACAGGGACAGTTTCCTTTCGTTCACTTAAATGAAAGCGTCAACAGTAGGACAAAGTGAGTCACACTGCAAATTGTTTTTGTTCTTTCAGTATACATAAGGTGCCAGAGTGCATAAATCAGCATCAAAATAGAGCTTGTTTATCAAAAAACGTGCCAATGAAGGATCCCCCACACCCACTGACAGAGGTCCTAGCTAGCCCTTAATGTTTTAAAATCCAAGAAACATCATTGAAATCCTTGAAATGTCCTGAAATCCTTGAAGTGGTTCACACTGCAAATAGTTTTTGTACTTTCAGTATACATAAGGTGCCAGAGTGCATAAAAAAGCATCAAAAAAAGTGCCAGTGAAGATCGGATCGTCTGGAGCCCTCAACAGAGGTCCTAGCTAAGCCCTTAATGTTAGAAAATCCTTTAAATCCTAGAAATGGCCAAAAATACAAGAAATTTCCTAAATTCCTTGAAATGTCCTAGAATCTTAGAAATGTCCAAAATCCAAGAAACATCCTTAACTCTTAGAAAAGTCCTAAACATCCCAAAATTTTAGAAATGTCCTAAATTTTCAAGAAATGTCTTAAAATCCTAGCATGTCCTAAATTCTAAGAAATGTCCTAAAATCCTAGAAACAACCTAAATTCCTAGAACTATACCAAAATCTTAGAAACATCCTAAAATCCTAGAAATCTCCCAAAATCCTAGAAATGTCCTAAATTCTAAGAAATGTCCTAAAATCCTAGAAATGTCCTAAATTCCAAGAGATGTCCTAAAGTCTTAGAAATGTCACAAATTTCTAGAAATGTCCCAGATTTCTAGAAATGTCCTAAATCCTAAGAAATGTCCTAAAATCCTAGAAATGTCCTAAAATCCTAGAAACATTCTAAAATCCTAGAAATCTCCTAAAATCCCAGAAATGTCCTAAATTCTAAGAAATGTCCTAAAATCTCAGAAGTGTCCTGGAATCTTAGAAATGTCCTAAAATCCCAGAAATGTGTATGGAGCTGCTGCTCGGGTCATTTTGAAAAGTATCTGTGCTGCTGAGGGCTGAATTTAATGCTCTTTAAGTGCAGTTCCTCTCGTGGCCACGATGAGGCGCTGCAGGACACCAAAGCGTCCCCTCTGATACAGTAAATGTCTCTCTGCCAGCTCTGAACAACACATTAAATGACACCGTGCGTTACATCACCCCTCGTGTGTTGCTCTGGCTGTGCAGGGACAGCAGGATGGTGTCAAACAAAACAAACTAAATAAGCGTCAGCGGTTTGAAACGTTCCGTACAGTCGGATGTGTCTGACATGTCTGTGGTGGTGGTATGTCTCGCAACTATTGTGTAACTGAAAGCAATCGCTGCTGGTTTCAGTGCTGCTTGAATTCCAGTCCTGAAGTGCTTCAGTATTTGCAAAGCCGAGGAGAGGCGGACGGACAGGTTTTTCTTTGCATTGTGGCGGGGAACTTTTCTTTTTTTTCCCCTGTCATGGAGGCAGAGTTATGTAAGAGGGGAGAGTCTTCCCACCGCCCCTCTCTGTTTTTGTTTTTCTCAATGAGCCAATGTCTCCCTGCCTAGGCCTCACAGCCTGTCCAGTAGGCCCCTTTCCTGGAAACATAGCCTAGCAGAGGCCACTCAGGGGCAGGCCTGTGAGCTGGGGAGGAGAGGAGGGAGAGGGAGGGTGGGCTCTTCCAGCAAATCACATGATTGTAGACCCTAACAGTCCCAGCCCTGCATGAGGCTCAGATGCTGCAAGCACATTTCAACAGCTCGTTTGTCATCAACATGCCTGGATGTGGCTAATGCATGGCAGAGTGCATGGGGCTGTAAGTAGACGCTGTGGATTCCCAGGTGTGAAATGTAGAAATAGAACCACAACGCCTGATGGATGGAGTTTATATTTGTGTGTGTGTGTGTGTGTGTGTGTGTGTGTGTGTGTGTGTGTGTGTAAGAGGTTAATTTTTTTATTAATGTCACCACTGATTTTATAACTTGAACAGTTTTGCACAGCATATTTCTGAATCTTTTACCATTCGGGCCTCAGTGAATTGATTTTTGATGAGATATTTTAACAGTGTTGTGTTTGTGTATTTGCTTTAATGTGGCGTCATGTAACAGATTAACCCTTTGAAATCTGGATCGACATCACTTTTTATTGCATTCAGATGCCTTTCACGAGCAATTTGACTCTTTGAAACCCAGATGAACTGGTTTGATTTCTTTGGAAAAACATAGGAAAAAGACAGCAGTGACAAACCTGCAAAAAATGGTAAAGGATGGCAAAAAAAATTACCTAAAAATTCTTTTTATTATACAAAAAAATCAAACAAGAATATGGGAAAATGTCCAGAAAACTATATTTATTGTAATTTATATTTACAAATATGTCACAAAAAACAACTTATAATTTAAAATGACTACATTTATAGCACTTTTGGGGTGATTATTTTCTTTTCTTTTGTGCTTATTTTCAGGTAATTTTCTTGTAAAATTTTTAGTACTTTTTTTGCTAATTTTTGGAACATGTCTTTTTAAGTTTCCTGCCTTCTCCCCATGTTTTTTTTTTTAAAATAAATTAAACCAATTTGCTCATGTTTCAAAGGCTTAACAGACTTAAGTTTATATATATTTTTGGAAAGAGATTTCCTTGATGCATTTTTTTAATACCATAAAGTTGTGTTGTTTTATAGTGCGGCTCATGGGACTGATTTTACGAGCTGCAATCATAAAAAATCATTAAATGGATTGTAAACAAACAGTCGAACTGAACAAACACAATAAAACACAACATGTAAACACAGTTAATGTATGTCAGGGTCATTTAAAGACGCCATTTGTTTGCATTTTTTCTTAAACTCTGATGAATTCACCGGTGATTTATTTCTTCTTCCGCCTCATGCTGTTTTTTACGTGCTGGCGCATTAGTTCTGTCGACCGATGAAAGATGGATGTGGTTTTAACTTGTACCTGATGTTTGAGGTCACATGTTTCGGGCAGATCTTTCCAGGGGTACAGCACCCTTCACGCTCAGCGCAGGGCCTCAGACACCAGCTGACCCTCTTTGCTCTTGTCTTCTCTCAGAGGAATGCAACAGGAGACGAGGGCAGAGACGCACCACAGATCAGGCACAGATAATGAATTTAAAGTTGATTTAGCAAACAGTGGCATCAGCTGTAAACCGCATGACATTTTCCAGCTGTGCGGTCCGTACTTATTCTGTATATATTTTTACACTGATCTGTCAGTGCTGCCCTAAAATGTCCGACACCAGGAATGCAAACAGCGAGGCCATTCTTGTTTATGTCTTGCATTGTGGCCACTGTGGGCACTGGCTGAGCTTTTGGTGTAATGGGCTCGCATGTGTTTGGAATGGGCAGAGCTACTATTTCAACTCGTCATTAACAAGTTTATTTTATTGTTTTCTGCTTATGTTATGAAGAAATAAGCCTCGTGCTGCTGAGAATGTGTTATTACCAGCATTTACTTGTACTTTTACCTTCATAACTTGCATTTAATATGATAAAATTACCCTAAGCACAGCAAATAATAGATACTTTAAGACTTTGACTCAAGTATTGTTCTAATAGGTGACTTTAACTTCCCTTTAAAGTCATTTTCTGTAACGATATATGTACTTTTACTCAAGTATGGCTTTCAGGTACTTCATCCACCTCTGCTTTTTAGTTTCCAAGCATAACATTTGCTGTTTTAACAGATAAAATCTTGATATCATAAGCAGGGGAGCAAAAAAGTGTTGAGGTTTATAGAGTAACATGACTATTAGAGGAAATATTCAGTCAAATACACTAAAAATACCATATATGTGATGCAAATAACAGCCTAGTACATAGCTCCTGTTTTCATTAATCTGATGTACCCCCTCAGTCTGCACTGAATATCTCCAGCCCGCATCAGAGGAGTATTTTTTTGGTGCAGAGCTAAATGGTAACTGTCCCACAGTAGTACTTTTTGCAGGGCAGGACTTTGGGTAACAGAGGGCAGAGTGAAACCAATGACCCAAGCTCCTTTCATTTTCTCTCCACTTTTGCTTCCCTTTACTGACACAATCATAAAATGAAACTTTAACTTGTTTTTGCCGAAAAAGTGCTGGGGGAGTTTTCTCTGGGAACCACTGTGTTGGCAAATCACTGAATTTTTGTGCAACAACAGGCTGCACTGCAATAATTTGACACGACACTGCAGGCCATAAACATTAAATCATGGTTGCATCATGTAAAAATATAGACAAGTATATAATTGAATCAACTCTGCTCCTCGTTAGTTAGTATTTAGTTCTAAATCCAATCATTGATTAGAAAAAACCAAATAGTTGTGATTTCTATTGTTATAAATGAAAATATGTTCTACTTAGCTGCAAACAAATCTTGTTTATTTTATGGCAGTTTTTCACTACAAAGCGTAAATTGATCTTCTGAGCACGCAGACCTGAAACACATTGACTTGTTCAAATAAATAAAAGTGGGTTTGACATCATGTTAGGCAATGTGGTCATCCAGTGGGACCCCAAATATTTATATTTACAGCATGAGGGTTTTGCAACGCCTCCTTATCCTCTGAAACCTCAGAGTAAATCACAGTGATCCCGTGCTGTAATGCACAGTGAGCAACAGCAGATATTTGCAATATTTAGGCACATAAAAGTATGATTGACGTAGAAAACACAAACTACACATGACTACACTGTAAAATCTGACAAGTTGAATCTACTGTTTAAAATCTATGAAACTGATTGCCTTGAAAATGTAAGTAAATATAACTCTTAGGCTTTATTTTTGTTTACTTAATATCAAATTGTTGAGTTTACTTAAAATTTAGTTAAATTTACTTAATTTTGTGAAGTTGTTGCAACTTAAAAAATGACAAGTTCCATTAAATCAATCTTTCTAAGTTTTAGCAACTTCAGTAAACCAGGTTTTCTTCAGTAAACCAGGTTTACTGAAGTTTTAGCAACTTCAGTAAACCAGGTTTACTGTGCTGTATATCTGTATTCTTCTGGTTACAAACTAGTCGGTCATTTTTGTATTTTCTTAAACATGTAAACAAAACAGAACTCACAGATCTCCGAACTTTATCTTCGGCAAAATCCTCCTCGTGGTGATCAAGTTAAGTCAGACTAACTTGATTTACTTAAGTTGGTAACACTGAGGGAGAACAAGGAAATTTTACTTGTCATTTTAAGTTGCACCAACTTCGCAAAATTAAGTAAATATAGCTACATTTCAAGTCAACTTAACACTTGGATATAAAGTAAACATCAATTAAGATTTATAGTTATATGTCCTTTCTCAAAGCGATTAGTTTCCAAGATTTTTTGAAGAAAACTGTAACAAATTGCTGTAAAAATATGGCAAAATTCTTAAAGTAATGTACTTTTTGGGGGGAAAATACAGTATAACACTGTAAGTCTTGATGCTTTTTGGAGCCAATATGACACTGTAAATCTCACATTCTGCCATAGAATATTGTAATAAATGTAACTTTAATATACTGTTGATATAATTTACGTTAGTGGCCGTGTAAAATAACGGTAGAATGCTGATAACTACAGCTGCCAGTAGTTTATTGCATTTTTTGGGGGAAAATTTGTCACAGTAAAAGCTGCTGTAAAAGTACAGCCAAACTCTGTGCATTTTTCCTAAAATACAGCAAAACACTGTAAATCTTGGTGCTTTTTGGAGCCAGTATTACACTGTAAACCTCACATTCTACTGCAGAGTTCTGTAAGAAATTCAACAATATTATTCTGATGACGTAATTTATGGTACTGACAGTAAAATAACGTTAAGACGCTGGCAACTACAGCTGCTAGTAGTTTACTGTAATTTTACAAGGAGATTTGTTACAGCTTGTCGTATTCTGCAGTGCAGTACTTTGAAAATAGAGACTACATTACACTTGAAGAAAAACAAGGTCTATTTTTGCAACTTAAAGGATATAGAGAACAAAATCCAGATTTTCTTTCCCTGCAATTCCTCCATGAGTTCGTCCGTCCCGTCCTCCTTTCCTCAGTCCCTTCTCTTTTTTGTAGTAGGCTAAGTAGGCGTAATTAAAATGCTTATAAGGGAAATGAAGGGGGGTAAAAGTGAAAGCTGACAGAAATACAAAAACTCAAGTTAAGTACAGATACTGATGTGCTGTAGCTAAGTATTATTTCTTTATGTTAAACCACTGCTGAAAGGTAACCACCCAGAAATGTAAAGGGGACATAAAAGAGGGCTAGTGAAGATTACAGGTAATGAAAACTACACTACTTTTTTTTAGATTGCATTATTTGTGTCATTATAATAAATAATACATCCAAGCTCTCTGATATATTCATTAAACAGTCAAAAAAGTGCAGACTACAAACAATAAATATATTCATAGAAAAATGAAAACAAATACAGGAAACAAACGAAGAAAAATAACCATTTGAAAGAACGAATATGTTGGCTGTGTGGCTTGATTTTTAGTGTTAATGTCATTTTATTAAGAGACAAAGAATATGTATGTACAAGTCATTAAAACGGTCAGAACAAAGTGGCTTCTTCACACTGAAGTCAATATTTAGTGTGAAACATGGAATCGTAAAACCATAACAAAAGGTAGCTCGAACAATCAGTATTGAGCTTTGGACATGTCATTAATTCAACCTTGTGTACATAAACTAGAAAATTAGTATTGTAATTCTCATGTTGTCTGCCAAAGAGCACTCAAGGAGGTCACACTTAAATACTTGCAACTTTAGCCTGCTGAAGTTGTTTTATTCTGAAATATTTGCATTTTTACTACTGTATACATATTTCCCGCATGTTCTGGTTTTATTTTAGTTAAGGGACTACAGAGAAATGAATATGAATGATGATATTCTTATGTGGTTTACTTGCTAATTTCAGTGTGTGATTTCCAAAACAATAACAAAAACCCATGATACACCTTTTCTCATAATACTTGCTCACATTCCATGAACAAACAAGAGCAAGAAGAAAAACTGATAATACCTGCCCCTTTCTACTGTAGATACATATAAAAATGGCCAACCTGTCTATGTTTACCTTTCTATTATCTTTTTTTAACAATTCATAATCAATTTAGCAATAACAACGAGAAACAATATAAACATTATACTCGTGCTAAAATAAGAAAAAAAAATAAGGTGGCCTAAGACTTTTGCACAGCGCTGCAGTCGCAAAAAAAATATCATTATTTTGTAAATAATTCACAAACATTGTGATCTCATTTGTACGAGCAGCGCTGGAATGTGTTCGGTGCGGCGCGTGCAGGACGGGGAGGAATGCCTTGGCCACGCCCCGCCTCCTCCGGGGCGTCCAATCAGGGAGCGGGGACGGTTTCAAGGTGCCCGCGGAGTCCCAACCGTAGAAAAACAAAACCCCGGATAACAACAAAACTCGTATTTTACATATAACCGAGCACGGAAATCCGTTTTCTTACACCGAAACCGACGGTGGAGGTCGATTTTCGGTGTTTTCCGTCGCTCTTTAAGGGTTTTCGGGCGATGTTGTTTATCTGTAGTAAGGGGGGGCTTGAAACCGCCCTCCCTTGCCCCATTTCCTCGGTTGTTTTCCTTCTCTCGCCTGGATTCTCCATGTTGTTGGTGCAAGAGTGAAGACTTCGCAGCGACGGGTACAAGGGGGCTGCTCGGCGATATTACCCGTAATAGTAGCGGTTAAACCCGATACGACGGAGCTGACAGTCTCAAATAGCCTCCAAAAAAACATATTCAAGTGCCTTGCCCCCTCCCCAGGCGGCGGACCTCCGAGAGTAGAAGAAGAAGAAGAAGCGGCGGGGGGAATAAAGAAACCCAGGAACAAGATAAATGTCACCGAGGATTGTTTCTGAGGCGGATGATAAGTTACCTCGGCGATTAATTGACTCGACTTGTCAATAAAACCCAATGAGGGATGCCCATCAGTGCTCGGGGACAGGATTTGAGGATTTTGAGGGCTCCGTGATTGTCAGATGGAAAGTTCTGTTATCACCCAAGTGCAGAAAGAAGACGTTCAAGTGTCACCGAAAACAGGTGAGAATTGCACCTGTTATGTGTGCTTTTGGGGCTTATTGTATGCAGTTAATGCGTGGTGGTATTATTGGAGTATTTTCGGAGTAATGGCTGGTGTATTGATAAAGCCTGTAGTGCGCCCATTTGACAGTTGAGCGCTGCGGACGCTGGTTGAGCGCGGTCAAAGAGGCGCATTGCCCCCTTTTCTTTTTTATTTATGCCTAAAAAACTGTAAAATTGAGATTAAATCACAAAAGCAAAGCAATACGCTGAAATACGCATAATGTGGCTCGTAATATTCTCCACAGGAGCTGTTTTTCTTCATAAAAAGCATGCAACTCTTGAAATAAAAACATAATAACATCAACCAGAAGCAGCATTATTATGTACCACAGCTATACTATTTAATATAAGGTCAAACATAAGTTCCCAGTCTCCATTACGCACTGCCATCCAAAGCTTAGCTATTGTTGATCCTGTTTTTATCTCTTTTTTGTGTGTGCCTAACATGTGGTGTTGTGATTATGGCTCTTCTCAGTGCTGCTGGTGATCATGAGCAGCTCTCCAAAAAAAAAAAAGGCAAAAAAAAAAAAAAAAAAAAAAAAAGCTGCTGTGTATTTATGTCGATCAGGTTCCAGCTTGTTTGGCACCATCCCATATCCTACTACTACCAGGTACAGCGCGAGGAGGTCGTCTGTCACCACAGGCTGCACTACAGTACAGTGTAAACCAAGCTGTTTGGGGTCATTTATAAACTGTGATGTGATGTTTTGTTCATATTTTAGATTTGGAGGTGGAGGGGGGGTTGGTCACAGATCAGTGCGCGGCTGTAGCATTAAAGACTGCTGCACTGTGCCCACGTTTGCTTGTGTTTTACTAGACAAACAGCACTGTGTCTGTATTAAATCATATTATTAGCTGATGGGTGTAAAAATGGGGTCTGGAGTGGCTTCTGATTAACAGGGGAGCTGTATAGAAATACCAGGTGCCGCGGTGTTGACAGCGGAATGCACAAACACACCCCTCTGCACACGCCCATTGTAGCGCCGTTTCAAAGATTTCGTTGTTTGCACGCTTTCCTCAGGCTTGAAAGAGGCTTTGCTCATTGATTCTGGCTCACTACTTGGCTGTTGATGTCGTGCATATTGTATGATTGCAGGTAATGTTTTAAGGGTTGGATTTTTTAAATTTTTATTTTTATTTTGCTTTGCGTGTTTTGTTAGATTAAAGTGAGAAATTGCATCTTGTCACTAATAGATGTCTGCAGGATTAATCTGCTATTATATGTTCATCCTTTTACATGCAGGAGGGATATAATGAATGTGTTATGTCATACATGGCCAATACTGCCTTCCTGTGGGAAATCAATAGGCTGGCTTACACTGATTGGCTGTCAGGGTTCACATTAATCATGTGGATTATATTGAAAGGATTTCTTGATATTTGCAGAAATAAAGTGTGCAGGAGTAGTGAAGGGGATGTGAGAAATTACAAAATCAAGCTCCTTTGTCTTTTAAACATGGTGTTGTGTAACATTGGTGTGTCTGCATTATGTCTTCAGAGCAGTGAGGGTCAGCATGAAAACTGTAGATTAGTAGAAAGAAAACTACACTTTTTCTGTTTATGAGCAGTTCCTCTTTATAGTAAAACCTGAGTGTGTGTACTATACTGACTCTGTCCTGATGGTATAAATTCTGTTTGCAAGTCCTCACATGAAACACACTAGAGGGGACTTGCAAAAATGTTTTTCACCCGTTCTTTCACTACATGGGGCTGGGACAGCGAGGGTGGCTGATCAAAGACCTGCACAGAGCACTGAGGTGTGACTGCTGGTCCGACTCACTGCCTGCCTGTCTGCCTGTCTGTCCGTCTGTTCTGGCTTGCTTCAGGCAGCCCCGTAAGGTCTTGGAGTTTAAAATGGTTGGAATGTTTTCTGTCTGTGTTTTCTGTTGAAGGTAGTGCTGAAAAGTGTGGGTTTTCCCGCCCTCTGTGATTATATAACATGTACCAGCCATTTCCAGCAGCAGCAACAGCAGCAGAGGCAGGCGCATTAAAAACAGATTTCATGTGCGGGCTGTGCCATCCCTGTAGACAGATGGATGGTGCCTTTAGGAAAAAGGGGGAAGCTCATTTTGCACGTTGCAAATAGCTAGTGACAAATTATTCTGAATTTATTGATTGATTTGATTACATTTTTCATCAGTTTTCATGTAACAAGATTTGTTTTGTGTGTGGGGGGGTGAAAAAGATGTATCTGATGTGTGATCCAAGGCCCCACTTAACATTTCCATGTTGACTACCTGCAGTTTTCCTCATGAAAGTGTGTCTTTCTCTGTGCTGAACAGGCCAGGTGAGCCGGACTGCCCTGAAACAGCCTCGGAGTTGTAACATCTTCAAAGCACTCTTCTGTTGCCTCCAAGCTCAGGATGGCCCCAAACCACCGCCACCAACACCACCAACACCACCACCTTCCCAGCAGGCCTTGCTGGAGTCACAGGAAAATGGGACGGTTGTCAAGGTAACACTATTCTTATTCTAGCAATGTTTCACACCACTGAAAACAATTTGAAGACCTTGCTTCAGTCCTGCCTTTATTTTTGTTTATTTAACATTTCACTTCCTTGTCGCACCCACACACTCTCTGCTCGCCATAAAAGAGGAGGTGTTTGAATAGTTTGGCCATCTGCAGGAATAAACTGTTGTAAAAATGAGCTTCATATTGTCTTCAAGTGCTATTTTCTTTACAACTGCGCACTAAAACCACCACTGCACCTGCTCTGAACATCTTGAAAGCTAACCGCAACTGTCTGCGGATATGGAATCACTTTGATGTTCGCACTTGATCCTCCAAGGAAGATAAGAGCGACAGAGTGACTATCAATCCTTTAGGCAGACGGCGAGAGAGCAGAGAATGGCGTATTGTGTGCCTTGTAATTGCTGAGGTGGAGAAAAAAAAATAAAGCCTTGAGCGCCTGCTGCACACGGCTGGCCACGCTGGTGAACGCTGTCAGCCTGATTAGAGCTTCAGTAGCATGTAAGGGGCATTTTAATGAGATGCCATGTTTGTTCACATTGAGGAGTGTCCTCCAGCATCAGGAGCAAACAGGAAGAAGCATCTTTATGGCCGGGTTGTTGTGTGAAACTGAATTAAACACCGATGGGGTTGTGTTGCACCGCGTTGTTTAGTTTGTGAGATTGTAAGATTGTTGTTTCCCATGTAAAGTATTTGTTTTTGATCTTATTTTGGCTTCCTTAACTGACAACCTTTTTTACATTATGTAACATATTAACCCTTTAAACTTGAGCCATTTTTTTTTCAAAAACGTTGGAAGAAGGCAATAAGCAACGAAAGAAGAAATAACCCCAAAATTAGCGAGAAATTAGTACAGAGAAAAAAGTACAATAAAACAACTGGAAAATTAATGGGGGAAAAAAGACAAAGAAAGAAAAAAGAATTTCCTGAAAATTAGTTGGGGAGAAATGGAAAAAACTAAAATTGTTTAAAGAAAAAAGAAAAGAAGTTAATAACAACAACAAGGAAATTATTTGGAAAAATACCCCAAAATATATTAATTATTTAACATAATATAGTTTTTCCCTAGCTTTTAAAAAAATAAATTTCTAAACCTGTTAATTTCTTATCAACATTTCCTACCAAATTGCTGGTTGCCTTTTTCCACGTTTTTGAAAGTAATGGCTACAACTGGCTCAAGGTTCATAGGGTTAATCAGTCATATTAACTGTGCTCATAAAGAATGAAACAAAATAATAAACGGGGAATACTGGATATCTAAAATTAAGATTATGTCAAGCTAATGTGTTCTCCCTGCACGTAATGCCTGCAGAGACGCTTTCGGGACGTATAATGAAAGGCATAAATATGCTAATCCTAAAGATATGCAACATATAAGCTGTTAGAGTAAATAATGAAGCCCACTTCTTCATCATTCACACATACATGCAGCTCCAAAACTGCGTCTAATCTAATTTCCCAGAGGTGAAATTAAACAGCCAAGGTCTGATTTTCATATGAATCACAGCACTATGAGGAATAATCATGCTTCAAAGGTATCACATCGCAAAGGACAAATTATATAGGTATGTGTGGGACAGCATCATTAAAATTGCGTGTCTCCTCAGCAGTCTGAACCGAGCCTCCTGCCTGAGGTGGAGGCCCAGGACCAGGGGAAGATCTGTGTGGTCATAGACCTGGATGAGACGCTGGTGCACAGCTCATTCAAGGTACCAAAGCAAAGAAATCCTTCACCATATCACCAAATAAGATTATTTTTCTTCATGCCACTGCCTCATATGAACATGTTTTGTGTTTTTGTGCAGTTTAAGCATCTTTTGATTCTCTAGTAAATGTTTATTAACCCTTAAAAACCTGAGCAAACTGGCTTGAATTCTGTCAAAAACATGGGAAAAAGACAAGCAATGGAAGAGGAAATGCCCCAAACAATAGCAAGAAATTAGTAAAAAACTAAACACAGTTACCTCAAAATTTGTTAGTCAAGAAAAACAATCAAGGAAATTACCTGGAAAAAGTGCTTAAAAATTATAATAATTTTGTAACAAAATTACAAACCTGTAATTTTGACAATTCTTTATTTTTTTCCCATGACATATTTCCTCAGTTAAAAAAAAACAACACATTTCTAAATCTACTAATTTCAAGCAATTTGTGGAACATTTCTTACCAGGTTGTTCAGTGTCTCATTACCTGTTTTTTTTAAAAAATATCATACCAGTTTATAGTGTTTAAAGGTGTAAATACACGTGAAAGGCTTCTGAAAGCAACATAAGAAAAGTTGTGTTGCTCCAGGTTTCAAAGAGTTAATATGATAATAATTTTGTAACAAAATTTCAAACATGTAAATGTGATAATTCTTCCTCTTTTTCACACATCATTTTCCCACTGCTTTTAAAAAAATAATTTTCTAAATCTACTAATTTCTTGCAATTTGTGGAACCTCTTTTTTTTTTTTTTTTTTTACCAAGTTGTTCATTGCCTTATTACCCATGTTTCTGAAAAATATCATATCAGTTCTTGGGGTTTAAAGACATCTGAAAGCAACATTAAAGTTGTGCTGCTCCAGGTTTCAATTCAATCAGTATAATAATTTTCCAACATTTTAAAATATGCAATTGGGATAATGTGATGTATTTTTTTCTTCATTAAAAAAAAAAAATTAAATCTACTTATTTCTTGCAATTTGTGGAACCTGTTTTTTTTTATTTTTACCAAGTTTATTGCCTTATTACCTATGTTTTTGAAGAATATAAATGCCTGTGAAAGGCATCTGAAAGCAGCATAAGAAAAGAGTTAATATTATATATAATAGCAGGTTGTAGCAGCGGTGCACTGGTGTGGTTGTTTATTAATCTTTATTAGAGTTTCCTCACTGCAACCATCACATGTGCTTGAGGAACATCATGTGAATTACGTCCTGTTTGTGGAGGCTCTTCGCTGTGATTTATGGCAGCGGTGTGGAGTCTAGTTCGAAGTTGTTATGTAATGCCATGTGAATGTACACAGCGCGGCTCATGTGAACGAGCATGCCAACCATCTCCCTCTGTGTTCTCCCTACAGCCTATTAGTAATGCAGACTTCATCGTGCCTGTGGAGATAGAGGGGGCCACACACCAGGTAAACTACTGTGTGCGAGTGTGTTTGGCGTGGAGGGGAGGGGGCTGTGTTTGTGTATGTATGTTGATGTGTTTGCAGTGGTTGCTGAGCTGAAAAGGGATGGGTCTTGTAACTGATCAGCCAGGTTTTTTTTTTTGTTGCTCTTGACTGGCGCACGGAGCCCTCTACTGGCCAGATGTTGAAAAAGAGAGTCGCAAGTGGATGCATCAGCAAGAAAATGAGTCATTTCAGCCCAGTTCATCTAAAATTTCATTAATAAGTGATGCTGTACATCTTGCTGCCTCTGCGAAGATTTTGAAAAAAATGCTAAACTAGCACACTGTTATTGGACCATTTGTCCAACTTCTCACTATTGGACATGTGGAAATGTAATTAACTCTGAAATGTGATCCCTGGGACCCCATGTGCTGGTAAGCAACCCTCTGTGGGCCTCTGCCTGGTTCAAGTAATCCAGGATAGGCTGGTTAACACTGGCACGGCCTATTCTTGATTACTTGTTTCAGGAACTGGCCATTAGCAGCCAACGGATGGAAGCAATAAGTTGATGCTAAAGACACTGAAATGAGAGTTAAAGTGGTTGGACTGTGTACTGATGGCCTGTGTGTTTTGCAGGTGTATGTGCTGAAGAGGCCGTATGTGGATGAGTTCCTGAGGAGAATGGGAGAGTTGTTTGAATGTGTGCTGTTTACAGCCAGTCTCGCAAAGGTACTTTACATCAGAAGCAGATCT
The DNA here is from genome assembly GCF_008729295.1 of Plectropomus leopardus. NCBI lineage: Eukaryota > Metazoa > Chordata > Actinopteri > Perciformes > Serranidae > Plectropomus > Plectropomus leopardus. The sequence continues at coordinate 32,765,870 of NC_056470.1, read as the reverse complement.
CAAAATAGATACCTTATTCAGCAAGTATTTTCTTCTTTGGTGTTTGCTGTCGTTTCTGATCTGTCACAGGTTGTTCTGCTTTGTCTTTTAGTTCTGCTTTTCCTGTGATAGCAGCTGCTTTCCATGCTCCTAGTCATACAAGTAGTCATCCCGCCCATGTTTAAAGCTATAGCTTGTTTTTGTGCTCATCTGGAGCAGGTTGCACCAGCGCTTTGTGATTTTAAACTCAGCCCAGTTATAATGGCAGCCTAAAATAAAAAATGCCTAAATACAGTAAAATGATTTGTTCCAAATACACTAGATAATCGGGGATATGATATTGTCACGATGCAGTATTACTGCAATTTTAAACATGTTTTTATGTTGGCATATATTGTGAGATATTGTGATTTATTACGTCTATTTATGCAAGTTATGTCACTAAAGTAAAACTTAATCAACATCTGTTTATCCAGTAAGATAAAGTTCTAAAAAGTTTATTTTGATTTGCAATATTAATTTATTACATAATGAGAATATCAATACTTGGTGTCAGCGTTTCAATACAATACTGCCATGCAAAATATCCCATTACTATACTGTGTTGAGTATTTTTCCCTCTGTCCCTACTTGATAGTGAGTATTTACACATTAAAATGCGAGATGTAAATGCCGTGCAGTTAACTGAACCAACTGACAAAGCAAACTTAGCTTAAGGGCTGCAACTAATTATTTTCTTTATTATTGATTGATCTTTCAATCATTTTCTTGATCAGCCATAAAATGTATGAAAATAGCGTTAAAATAAATAGTTTTGCTGGAAAAAAAAGTCTGAAAATATTACTTGATGATCAAAATTGTTGTTAATCAATTTTCGGTCTATAAGCTAATCTATTATTCCACTAATCCACGCAAATCTAGTTAGCCTGCCAAAATATGACCCCTTTAGATAACGATAAACTGCCAATAATCTGTTGTCAACATATCTGACCTGACACTTGACATGATTTTATTTTTTCTATAATGTTGTGAACTTCGAAGATTTTAAAGTGCATATCACAAAAAAACATCACAATATACCAAGATTAACACGATTACCAGATTCACTGCTAGGAATGCCAGACTATATCAAATCCAGAGAGGACCAGTGTAAGACTGGTCCTCTCACTCAGATCGGAAGAGCGTCGTGTAGNTTCACTGCCAGGAATGCCAGACTATATCAAATCCAATGATATCCACATTTATTTAATATATAATATATAATTATAAAGCACATTTAAGATATCAACAGTTGACCAGAGTGGTGTACAATAAAAAATAACATCTATAAAAATAACAAAAAACAGAAATACA